>NC_081406.1:367701761-367996761 GCF_030272615.1 Cryptomeria japonica
AGCCTTTAATGGTTATCAAAGACTTTAAGGGTTTGAGAAGTGACTTCCCCTTGCTTAGGGATGTGACAATATTTAGGAGATGGGTTAGGCTAAATTAGAAGTGATTAGAAGAATCTATAAGGGGTTAGGAATAGGCTTTAGGAGGAAAGTGGGAGATGTAGGATTTTGCAAATGGATGGAGAAATAATAGGATTTAATAGGATTTAATTGAAATGAAGTTAATTTAATTCAATTTGGTTGGGATTCCCTATTTAATTAAATGTAAATTTAATTAAAAGGTTTAGAAGAATAGATTTTAATCAAATAAAATGATTTATTCAATTAAATGACCTAAAAGGGGGTTAATTGAATTTAATTAAATAAATTGAGTAATTTACTTAATTAAATAGAGGGATGTGGATAATTTTATTTAATTAGATTTAATTAAATAAAGAAATGAACATAAAATATTCATTTAGGAATATAGTCATTTTTATACGTCTACATTTTGCCCCTCTTTGAAGTGACGTGTGTGCACATGTTAATTCAAAGAAAATGATGTGTCACTAAAATTTGATTATGATCAGTGTTGTTTTTAGATTTTCATGTCGTGCCCCAGATTTGATAAACGATGTTTGATAATGCCCCCTCGGGAGATGAATCAAAATTTGGAAAATTTGATTTGATTTGATAATTGTGTTTGCATTGTAAACTTTTGGCTATGTTGAATGCTAAAATTGATTCATCTCCTGATATTGATGTGTGCGAGGATACAAGGAAGACCACGAGCGAATTACATGCTCAATCCCCTAACCCTAATTTAATTTTAACCTATATAAGGGGAAAAGTGCATTGTTTTGTCTCATTTGTGCTTGTTGACTTTAGAGAGAGAGACTTTTGAAGAGAAGACAAAATCCCTATTCCATATTCTACACATCGATTTGAGCGTGTTCGGAGGTATCGGAGGCCTACCGCATATGGACCACCTATAAGTCAACCTTTTTGACCCATTTTTGATTTTTGATTTTTTTCGTTTTTGGTCATGTTTTGGATTTTAGCATGCGGTTTTTTTGTTTTAGCGCATATAGGTAGTCGGTTAGCGCATACGAAAACTTTTGTAGCGCATAGAGTTTTAGATTTTGGGTAGCGTCTGAAAACTTAGGGTAGCGCATAGTCGTAGATTAGCGCATTAGGGACACAGGGTAGCGCATTGGGTGCACAGGGAGTCGCATGGGTAGGGGTAAGTAGCGCGTAGGTCTGACCTAGCGCATAGGGTTAGATAGGTGGTGCAAACATGGGCTAGGTTAGCGCATGATAGAGGTTTTAGCGCTTAAGGTAGATTAGATAGCGCATAGAGTCAATCTAGCGTGTGGGGTAGATAGGATAGCGCGTGGAGAAAACAGGTTAGCGCATGGGATAGGTTTAGCGCATAGCCAAATTTAGTTAGCGCATGTGGTAGTTTTTGTGAGATAGGATGATTTGTGAATGAGGAAAATTTGTAGGATAAGATCAGTTTTGTCAGGATAAGTGTAATTTGTCTATTTTTGTGTCTACTATCATTGTTTTGATAGTTTGTCCAATATGAGTGCTAATACAACTTGGTTTGATTTGCGATTTTTCAAGTTATTTATAGATATTAATGTGGAATTGATATGAACTTGATTTGATTTGCATTGTTTCAAGTTGATATATGTGAAGCTTGAAGTGTGTTACAAGTTGATATGATCGTGGAACTTGAGTTGTGTTACAAGTTGATATGGGTTGGAAACTTGAGTTGTGTTACAAGTTGATGTGATGTGGAAACTTGAGTTGTGTTACAAGTTTGATATGATTTTTGAAAACTTGAGTTGTATTACAAGTTGATATGGATAGATATGATGTAGAACTTGATTAGATTTCCAAAGTTTTCAAGTTTTTGATGTGATTTTGATTTTGATATCTATGTTTTGATGAGGAAACTGATATTGGACTTGTTTTGCTATTTGACAAGAGGGATTGGGAGTGGTTCAGTCACGCGAGCGGTTCCCGAGACCATGGGCATTGATACCATAGTTGTCACAGGCTGATCTAGACACTATTGATAGATGCGGCTTGTCTTCCCTATTAGATATGCCTCGGTTTACTGTGAATCGAGGTTTACTTATAACGCTTGCAGAGAGATGGCATAGTGACACGAATACCTTCCACTTTGCCACAGGGGAGATGACAGTGACTCCAGAGGATTGTTACCATATCCTGCGTATACCTGTAGTAGGTGCACTACTACCTTATGAGCAGTCAGAGGAGGGTGGGACAGAGGCACTTCGCTAGATATTTCACGATGACACAGTGTGTAGATATGAGATCCCATGGCAGGAGTTTCTGGATTTGGACTATGCGCCTCTTCCATCGGTACTGGCAAGATTTATAAGTGGTTTTCTATGTCCCGACCGTAGGTCGAAGGGACTAACTATGGGATGGGGATTGGTGCTGGAGGAGATGGTTACACAGGGCCACAGGTTTGCATGGGGATCGACTATGCTAGCCCATTTTTACAAGGACTTGCATGAGGTAGTCTACCTAGGTTACGACAATTTGTCAGCTGGCGTGATACTTCTATAGGTATGGTGTTTGGAGCACATTCCCGTAGCTAAGCCACTGGTGGATAGAGATAGGCTTGTTGGGCGTGCATACGCATATGGATAGAGGGGGTTAGTTGTCCAGCGGAAGCTGGGCAAGCTGGAGCATTGGAGGAGGGTATTGGATGACATTGATATGATCGTATGGCGACCGTATATAGGTTGTGAGGTTTGGGTTGAGGATGGGCTAGAGATGCCATATGTCTTCATGACTTGATTTTTGATAGGGCGGACCCCTTTTGTGATTGAGAGATTCTTGGTTACTAGAGTTTTGCAGCAGTATGGTCACTAGCAAGGGATACCACAGGGGACCTGTATGTATGTGCGTCGGAGGTAGGATATATCGGATTGGGGCCTGACTATTGACAGTGCGGTGGCTGTAGAGGAGTTTGTGTAGTTAGCATGCTAGATATGGGACTATGCCCCTGAGATACTAGATGCTGGTATGACGGATGAGTTTGCTAGATTGTTTGCAACTCGTGTCGCGGTGAGGATATCAAATCCAGCGGAGAGGCGGCCTGCTTTCGATGATGATGAGGATGAGAGAGGTGGAGATGGGGATGAGGGAGATGATGGAGGAGGTGAAGGAGGACGACGAGGGAGAGGATACCAAGGGAGGAGAGGAGATAGGGGTAGAGATGGTGGTGATAGAGGGGTGCGGGTGGAGAGAGAATTTCGATGAGCTGTGATGGATAGAGGGAGAGGAGGATTGGCAATTGGAGTAGGGGGTGAGGGGAGAGTAGTAGAGGTGATAGCAGCGGTGGGAGGGACTGATGAGCTAAGACAACCAGCTTAGAGGAGGAGGACTGATGTGCTACCTCCACTAGCACTGAGGACAGGGGGAAGGACGTGGAGTGCATCTTCCCAGGTACCCCTTCAGGTCTGAGTTCCAATGCATCAAGAGGATGCTCAGATTAGGACCCTACAGGTGATAGTGCAACAGCTGCAGGCACAGTTACTGGCGCAATAGTGTCAGATTACACAGCTGACCACCGAGCGCGATACTGAGATAGAGCAGCGGGGTCGAGCAGAGGAGCTCGCAGCGACCTTTGCAAAGAGCGGCAGCAGGTGGTCTAATGAGAGACACCTTGAGAGAGCTGGCTTTGAGAGCCAAGGAGGTGGAGTACTACCAACGCCATTATGAGGATGCGGTGCCTAGGGAGTGCCGAGTATAGAGCTTCACGCAGTCGAGATCGAGTCAATCTCGAGAGACTGGTTTGCAGTCAGAGAGCAGAGGCATGATGGGGCCTCATAGACAGGATCCTCCTGGAGATCCAGGGGCTGGGACATCTGCATCGAGACCATCTCCCTCAGGAGATAGTCACTCTTGAGAGACATTGTCTCCATTGTATTTTTTATCTTTGTTTTTGTTGTATTGGGCATAGACATGACAACTATTGTACATTGATCATTTGTTGATATATATATATATATATATATATATATGACACCATTTTCTTTGATCATGTGATGTGTTATGGATTTATGCCTTTTATATGCTTGTGCTTATTCTATGATGATGAAATGCTTAGATAGATGGATGTGATGTGAATGCATGATGTTATGAGATGTATGATATGATATGCAACTAATTATAAAATGATATGCAAGTAATTGTTAAATGATATGCAACTAATTGTAAAATGATATGCAACTAATTGTAAAATGATATGCAACTAATTGTTTTGGAGCATCCTCATTCTGCTTTTGTCATCCGATATAACCACATGTTATTTGCTTTCGATATATATATCATCATTGAGCATTGATTGATCTTGGGATATGTTGAAAATTTATACAAGCATAATGGTATAATTAAACCATGATGACCTGAGAAAAATTTACATGATGTTTGATTTTGTAAGATAGCACAAGCGTCAAGGTATAATTGAATCAGGATGACCTGAGTGTGGATTGCATATAAATAGACAAGATTAAACCATTTGTATGCGTAAAGTGGAATCATGTCTTCAGTGATGTGTTGAATCACGTCGTGAGACAAGTATTTACACAGTACAAATGATCGCCTCACAAATAGAAAACTAACAAAATATTGGAGTTTCCCGATGTTTCTCTAGCTCGAAGCATCGTGGAGAAAATGTAGAGAATCCAATAGTTCAAAAAGTTTAAATGCAAGAATAGTCAAAACTTTATGCAATATGCAAACATTTGATACTTCAGAAAATCATCCATCATATTTCTTTTTTGATTCTTTGTGTGATCGATCAATGTTTTGCTTTGTGTGAGCCTTTGTTTGTTGGATATGATGTTCTGAGTTTTGCAAATAGTTTTGATGGTTTGAACATGCTACAAGCTTTATATGGTTATTGCCCATAGCTAAGTGTACCTCTCGATGTGGATATGTACAGTGATTACCAAGCCATGGTGAGATGTGGTGAAAGGCTAGATGGATAAATCAGGATAGTGACTATGCTAAGTATGTCCTGAATGGATATTAGTGATAAAAATGTTGGGCGATGGCTGATAGTGCTTTACTGCGGACATAAGGATATGGATATAGATAGAGTAGTTGTTCTTTCACAATAGCGCCTGTTACCAGGTTTTCACCAGTTGCTTTTATTGTACTGTTGTATTTGCCTTTTTCTTAATTTTCCAATTTTTTTTTACTTTTCCGTGCATTAGACTACTCAAGTGTAGTATTTCTTCAGATGGATGTTGTTAGTTGGGTTGTCGATCACATCTCCTTCTGAAGTCATTAGTTGATAAGCACCTGATCCATAGACTGATATGATGACATAGGGACCTAACTAGTTAGGTTCAAATTTCCCTTTCTTTTCCTAATCTTGCTGATTTCTAGGATTTTCCTTGAGTACTAGGTCACCAACTTAAAAAATTCGGGGAATGACTTTGTGGTTGTAGCTTCTGCACATGTGTTGCTAATAGGCTTTGAGATGAGTATAAGCACGCTGGCGTCTTTCATCTAATAGTTCAAGTTCTTGTAGTCGGTTAACTCGATACTCTTCATCTGGGATTAAGCCTTTTAGAGAGACTCTGAGAGATGGAATTTCTACCTCCAGTGGTAAAATAGCTTCTGATCCATATAGTAGTGAGTATGGTGTAGCTCCGGTAGGTGTGCGAATGCTAGTTCTAGATGCCCAAAGTGTTGGATTAAGCTGTACATGCCAATCTTTGCCTGCATCATTCACTATTTTCTTTAGGATTTCAATATTGTCTTGTTGGATGCTTCTGCTTGACCATTCCCTTGTGGGTAGTAAGATGTAGAGAAACGATGTTGGATTTTGAATTTTTCACATAGTTCTTGGACATCTTGTTTTTTGAAAGGTCGTCCATTATCAGTGATGATGGAAATCGGGATGCCATATCTCCAGATTGGATAGTTAAGGATAAAAGAGGCAATTTGTTTACCAATCACCGTGGTCATGGGGACTGCTTCAATCCACTTGGTAAAGTACTCTGTTGCAGTTATAATGAACTTGTGTCCATTTGAGGAGGAAGGATGAATTTTGCCGAACAAGTCCAAACCCCACTAACAAAAGGGCTAGGATGTTGTGAATGCCTGCAGTTCTTGTGTTGGTGCATGTATCAGATTGCCATGGATCTGGCATTTAGGACACTTCTTGGCAAAGTGGTAAAAATCTTTTTCCATTGTAGGCCAGTAGTATCCCATCCTTAGAAGCTTTTAAGCAAGAGTAGTACCACTAGAATGTGTTCCACAGATACCTTCGTGAAGCTCGTGTAAAGTGGAGTCAGATTCGTTACGATCAAGGCAACAAAGAAGAGTACCATCTAAACCTCAACGATACAAAGTATCAGTAGTAAGGGTATAATGGGCAGCTTGTCAAATAAAGTTACGTTTTTGGTTTCGGGACAAGTCAATGGGTAGGATATTGTTCTTAAGATACTCATATATCAGTCCATACAATGGAGAGTTTGAACCAATTAAGGCGTAGATAACCTGGGATTCTGAATGGTCATAGGCTGGGGAGAACAGTTGCTCTACCAGAAACTCGTAACGACTCTATTGTTCTAGAATTTGTACTAATGAAGCGATAGTAGCCATTGCATCGGCTGCTTTGTTGTTCAATCTTGGTATTTGCTCGAAGGTGATGTGTGCAAAATATTGCTTGAAGTCATCCACCATTCGCTTATAGGGGAGCAGCTTGTCATCCTTTGTTTGATAGTCATTGTTGATTTGATTGACGATTAATTGTGAGTCTTTGTAGACTTTCAACTCTGTGATTTTCCATTCTACGACCATTTTGATGCCTATAACTAATGCCTCATATTCAGCCACATTATTTGTGCATGGTTACATAAGCCTATATGATCTTGGTATAGTGTGTCCTTCTGGAGTGATGAATAGAATGCCAGCACCTGAACCATGTTGTGTGTAGGATCTGTCAAAGTATAGGGTCCATTGTTTGGTAGAGATAGCGAGAACGTCCCTGTCTAGAAATTCAATCTCCATAGTTTGTTTTCCCGGTAGTGGTGCTTTTGCTAGTTGATCTGCAATTGCTTGTCCCTTGATAGCTCTTCGCTCTGTATAGTGGATGTCAAATTCACTGAGAATCATGACCCATTTAGCCAATTGGCCTGTAAGAGCTGCCTTGCTGAGTAAATATTTGAGAGGATCAATTTTTGCGACTAGCTTGATTGTGTGAGCTAGCATGTAATGTCAGAACTATTGGGAGGTGAAGACTACAGCCAAACAGGCTTTCTCAATAAATGTGTAATTGAGCTCATATTCGTTCAATGTCCTGCTAATGTAGTATATTGCTCGTTCCTTTCCTTGTTGATCTTTTTGTGCCAATAGTGCCCCTCGTGAAATGTCTGTTGTGGAAATGTAGAGAATAAGTGGCTTCCCTGCTATCGGTGGTACTAGAACTGGTGGTTTCATCAGATACTGCTTGATTTGATAGAAAGATTCTGCACAGTTGGCCTCCCATCTGAATGGTACATTTTTATGTAGCAGATGATTGAATGGTAGGCTTTTATCTGCTAGCTGGGTGATGAATCGCCTAATTGATTGGAGTCGTCCTTGTAGCGACCTGAGTTGGCTGATGTTCTTTGGTGGTGGCATCTCCATAATGGCTTGTACCTTTGCTGGATCCACTTCAATTCCCTTTTCTGAGACTATGTAGCCTAGTAACTTGCCTGATGTAACCCCGAAGACACACTTCTTAGGGTTGAGCCTAACTTGGAATTTCTCCAATCGATCAAAAATCTTTGTTAAGAAGCCTAGGTGTTTTGCTCTGGTGAAGGATTTAGCTAGTAAATCATCCACATAATCTTCCATGAAGGTATGCATCATGTCATGGAATATTGTTGTCATTGCTCGTTGATAAGTTGCCCCTGCATTCTTTAAGCCAAAAGGCATGACATTCCAACAATACGTTCCCCAAGGACAGGTGAACGTTGTTTTATCTTGATCCTCCGGAGCAATCTTGATTTGGTTATAGCCTAAGAAACCATCCATTAGTGATAGCATTGCATGGTCTGATGTGAGGTCTACAATTATGTCAATACTTGGCAAAGGAAAGTCATCCTTTAGACAGGCGTTGTTGACATCTCTAAAATCCGTGCATATTCTGATACTGCCATATGGTTTTGAAACTGGTACAATGTTTGAAATCCATTCTGCATAGTCGATGGGTTGGATGAATCCGACATCTAATAGTTTCTTTAGTTCAGCTTTGATTCATGAGTGTCACATGGGGATTCATTTTTCTCAGTTTTTGCTTAATTGGCTTAGCTCCCGGAGCCATAGATAAGTGATGCATGATCAAATGTGGATCGATCCCGGGCATATCTACATATGCCCAAGCAAAGTTGAATTGTTTTTCCTTAAAAAAATTTGCAAATTCTGATCTTTTTGCTTCTGTCAAAGATTCTGCAAGGTGTATATTTTTGGCTACTTCTGTAGTACCAATGTTGATTGATTGAGTGGGCTTAATCAATATGGGCGATCGCTCATGAAAATGTTCAGGAAGAGTGTCAAGTCTCCCATCTTTAGGTGCCTTAAAAAGGTTTTCACCCTCAGATGTGTCCTTTATTTTTACTTTTTTGTGATCTAGAGCTGCCATTGACTAGTTTTCAGCATCAGATCTTTTATTTGGTTTATTTTTGCAACTGAGAGACTTGACACTCCCTTGGTTGCAGACATCATTACTTTGTTCACTGGTAGAGCCTGTTTCTGGATTGATGGTACATAGGTAGTGAATAATAGATTCATCATTTGGGAAAATCGGTATATCATGTATTTCGAGTTCGTCCCAGTCGATGAGGTCAAGAAAGACAAGTGGTAAGGAATCGTTTGCTGGATCAAGTTCTATTGCAGTAAGTGTCAGGATAGAGGTGTCATTATGATTGGTTCGGGTGCTAAAGAAGTTCAGGATTCTCTCGAGGTCTTCAATGGTATCATCCTCCATATAGACTTGTTCATAATGCTTCTACTCGCTTTCCTTAGCGTCATAGATATTCTATGGTCCAAATTTAGGTAGTCTAATTTCTGCGTTATGCTCTTCTTGAGAAAGGGATATGGAACTAGTATTTTCAGCGGTATCTTTAGTAGCATTTGAGCAGCTACCCCATTCATATTCATTGGAATCAGTCTCAGAGTTATCATCCTAGATCTTTTTAGTGTTGTAAACAGGTATGTTGTATGGCGAAAATAGATCTTTGATAATTGATACTATTATGCTGGATTTTTCTGATTCTACATTAGATCCTACTTCTACTCTTTGCATTTGTTCATAGACTGTTTCTTCCCGGGGAGGAATGATGTTGCCCTGAGGTGATTCTGCTTTGTTGGATATTTGTTCGTGAATATGAGCTACTGTCGTAGATGTTGCCTTCTTATGAATGATGGGCTTCTCCTGATGTTGCTTCTTTTCTTGATGTTCACGTTCCTTATGGATTGTCTCTGCTGACTCAAATAGTGCTTCTTGCCAGGATTCTTCTTTGTACTTCTTCTTTGCTTTCCACTGAGGTTTCTGATATTTGCGTGGTATTTTCTTTGGTAGTAGAGTGAATTTAAAGCCCAATCCTTTTTTGTCTTTACTAAATTGTGAAGGAGGATCCAAGGGTTCTATGACACCTTCCTGACGCTTACCAATAGGTCCTTTGCCATTGTATCCCATTTGCTACATGATTAAGTAGCCCTTTCCATATAGGTGTGTGGGTATAGCTATTTCCACAGTAGCTGCTCTGTCTTCTTCCTCATCTTTGTATAGCCAACTAAGGATATCCTTTTCCTTGGATTCATGTGCTAAAGTGCCGAGTTGAATGAATGTGCCATCGAACTTGGTGATGGGCTGAGTTGCTTGATACTGTAGGTAATCCATGAGATCTTGGTGATGTGGGTAAGATGGTCAAACACATGGGTTCCAAAGAGTATTCCCCCATGCCCTATTCTTTGATTTTCATTTTCTGCTTGAAATCTCTAGGTAATGATTTAGACTTTGCTTGTTGAAGATCGGATGCCATGGGATTTTGTTTCTCTCTATTATGCAAGACCAAACTGTCCTGGGCTGCCCCCATTGTATTACAATGTTGAAATGGATTATGATCAGCAGATATAGAAACCTCCTGCCCATTATAGGGGTATTTGACACACTAGTGATATGTAGAAGGTATTGCTTGCATTTCATGTATCCAGGGTCGACCCAATAAGATATTGTAGGAGAGGTCTATGTCTAAGACCTGGCACATAGTATCTTTTTGTATTGGTCTGACTTGAATCGGCAACACCACTGTTCCTTTAGAGGATCTTTCTTCATCATCATATGCCTTTATGGTAATCTTTTTGCGGGGATCAATAGACTCCTCTGAGAAGCCTAATGCACAGATAAGTTTTAAGGTACATATATTAATCCCAGCTCCTCCATCTATCAATACTCGTTTCACTCAGTGCTTATAGACGATGACTTCAATATGGAGAGGAGTGTTATGTGGATGACTTAGTGAGATATTATCATGCTCCAAAAAAGTGAGATTATGAGGCCCTGTCATATGAGTGACCATGGCTTGGAATTTGTCCGCATCCAGATCTTGAGGTACATTTATTTCTAATAATGCTTGTTCCAATATGTCTTTGTGTTTCGGTGAAAGTTTCAGCAATTCCAGTATAGATATTTGAGCAGGAGTTTTGCGTAGTTGGCTGACTAGATCATATTGAATTTTGGGTATAGCACTTGTTGTTGGCGTATGTCCTTTCAAGACATATTTTTGAGCCCTTCTTGTTATATTAACAGATTCATGATCACGTTGATCTCGGATTGTGATGAAATTGACTTGATTGTCTTCAACTGATATATGATTGATGGTGTTATTGTATATGTGATTGATACGAGCTCCATGTGTATCGTTCGAGGTTAAACCTCCATCTTTGTTGTAGTTTGGAAGAGGATTTTTAAAGGCTCCATGGTCACCGTTTGTCTTGAGACCATCTACAGTTAAATCACCTCTATCAATCATGTCTTGAACAATGTTTTTCAGCCTCATGCAATCATTTGTTTGATGACCTTTGTTGCGATGAAAATCACAAAAGTGCAAGTCATTCCACCAAGGTGGTTTGATTTGTGGTTCATAGTTGCTGATTGCTGGTAAAGAGATAAGTTTGTTTGCCAGGAGTTCTTTGAATGTCGACTACAGTGATCATCCCAATGGTGTGTAGACACATTTTTGGAAATTGTTGGTGCCACCTCGTGAATTGTTATTAGGTCCTCGATTTGTGGTATTGTTTTGAGTATTGTTGGTGTTGTTTGTGTTGGGTTGACCTTGATTGGTATTCGGTGTGTATGTGTTAGCGTCTAGGTTAGCACCTTTAGGGTTCTTTGTAGCTTGAGGATTTCCTGATAATGCGAGCACTGGCTGGTTAGATTTTGGATCATGTGATTCATTGCCTCCTTCGTTTCCATTGTTTTTATTTCGAGTCCAGAATCTAGATTTGTCCAAGTTGCTGTTTTGGTTATTGTAGTTTGATGAACCTGTTCCTTCTTTGAAGAATTTGAGCGTTCCTTTCTTGACACGTGCTTCTTCTACTTGAATGTCATTTTCAATTAGTTTAGCAAAAGACGGTATGCATTGGAGTTTGAGCCTATAACTCATCTCACCATTCAACTTGTCGATGAAAATTTCCATTTTCTCTTTTTCAGGAATATCTTGAGGATATTGTGAAACCATACGTCACCAACGTTGAAGGAATACCATGAATGTTTCATTGTTCTTCTGTTTGGTATTTTAGACGTCTACCATGGTTATAGCATGCTGAATGTTGTAGGACTATTGAGTGATGAATTTGTTGACTAGTTCATCAAATGATCTGACAGGAGGTGTGATTTTGGATAACCATTCCATTGTTTGTCCTCACAAACTTTGTGGGAATAACCTCATTAGATAGGTGTCATTGTGAGCAAATTCAAGACTCATGGTGCAGAATTCTCGAACATGATCATGAGGATTGCTTTTTCCATCGTATTTGTCAAATTTTGGGACATCTGAGTTTGGAGGAAAAGGGACCATGTGCAATCTTCTATCAAAAGGATAAGGACAAATGTTGTTTAGTGAATACCGTACTGTTGTCCCTTGTTGCGTGTCTTGCATTTGTCTTTGTAACATTTGCATTTGTTGAGTAAGGGCAACCAAAGGCACATTGTTTTTTTGAGGGAAGAGTTCTTCCCTTGCATTAATCCTGGGTTGAAATAGTGTATGGAACGGTATGTTTTGCTCAGGGATGTGTTGCTTAGGGATGTTTTGCCCTGGTGTATTTTGTTTTGGTATGTTTTGTTCAGGAATATCTTGTTTAGGGTCACATGCTTCCCCTTCTCCTTGTCGTTCTTGATATTCGTAATGTTGAGATCTTGTTCTAAACATTTTTGTGTCAAAGTCTTCAGGAAGTTTAACCCCTTCGCTTGTAAGCATGAGTAGGTACTTTTCCTTGTCATTTTACGTGAGTCTTTCCACAAGTTTTTGGAATGAAGCACTTTCTTGGCATTCCTAAAGAAGTTCTTCAGAAATTTCAGTATCCTCTAGGTGTGGACCTTCAAAAGGATTTGATAACCTCCGATTCATACTGGATTATTCTTGTGTCTCGCTTTGTTTGTTTTGTTGAGAGCGAGTAACATGCATTTTAGTAGAAGCTTTCTGTGATAAAGGGGACAAAATCCTCTTCGATATGTTGCTCAGGGGTTGGTGGTTCAAATCGAGGTACGTTGTAAGTGATGCACTCATCGGGAAAGAATGTCAGATTGATCTTTCCTCCATGGTTTATGATTTGACTGAATACGGATTTTTGACAATATGCCCTAGTCTTCAAAGGCTCCTTGTCAGATTCGTTGGATTTGTTTTGGATATAAAGTTTGACGTGATGAAGAAATGTTCGATGAGATTTGAAGAGTTGACAATTGATGTATAAAAATTTATTTCTTTTGACAAATTTGGAAAAACTTGGTTGTTGTTTCTTCAACTGAGTGTTACGATAAATATTCTTTCTTCTCAAAATATGAGGATTAGTCATGCATAAGTGATTAATGGTTTCCTTTGAGTTGTTTTGGATTTAGTTTATCTTGTTTTGAAGACTCAAGTTTTACTTTATCAAAGTGAAGGTTTAGATGCCCCCTCACGACAAAGCGTATCAAATGATATGGATAAAGTTTCCCGATATGGAAACTTTATTTGACAACTTGAAGTTTTGAACAAGTGTGTTTTGGGATAAAATCCACAAGATGATAAAGGACCTATTCGTCACTTTTGATGATGCTTCCTGATTTTGATAGGATAGATAAGTTTATCATGCAACCAGTTTTGGATTCTGGAAAACTTTTGTTTAACTAGAAATTTGCTTTAGAAATAGTTCTTAAAGGCTTGTTTCTGATACTCTGTTTTGATGAAAATGAAGTTGATGAAAGGAGGCTTCCAAAAATGTTAAAAAAAAAAATTAACTTTATCTCTGTTTTGCCCCCTGTTTTTCTGGTTTTGATCACACACTAAAGTAGAGATAGGAAGCACTACAGAAAGTTTTCAATGCACTAAGGAAAAGACCACACGCGCTAGGCTACCCCTAGCTACGCGCTAATTGGTTTAGACTATTTTCTTTTGTTTTCTGTTTTGCTCGAAATGTTATGCGCTAGTATGGGCCTGTGAAGCGCTAACTGATAAACTTTATGCGCTAGTTTTTGACTCCTACGCACTAAGCTGATGCTTCCATGCACTAGACTATTTTTGGGATGCGCTAAGTTACGACTGTGGTTTTGGATTCTTGGTAAAGCGCTACTATTAAGACTTGACACGCTAAAGTTTAGTTTCAATGTGCTAAAAGATAGTTCACATGTGCTAAGAGGTTGTTTTTACGCGCTAGACTGCCCTGATGTATTGATTTGGTTGTTTTCTGCGATTTTTGGATCTTTGTTTTGAATTTTTCAGTGTTGACAGATGATTTTCTGAAGTAACAAATGAAAGCATGGCACCAAAGAGACAACCATCTTTCTTAATCTAACAATAAGTGTAAGTTTTGTGAGGATGTGTTCAAATCCCCAATGTTTTAACAGGTTTGGATACAAATAAAACACTTCAAGAAGACTCTTTATTCAAAGGTCATAAGTAATATCATAGCCCACTAGTCTCGATACTCCGTCAGCTCAAACAGCCGCATCACCCCCTAGAGGGCGCCCATTTTTTTGCCTTTTGCCAGAAATTAACTCAAAGTGAATTGCTTCACAATTGAGTAGTTATCTCGGGAGATATATGGTGAGTAATCTTGGGGGTGGATTCTTCCCCACCCTTGCATTATGATATTACAAATGTCTGGTTACTGACTCAGCTCAAGGTTTCTATTTCTAAGGTTCATAATCAGGCTTCCTATTTGGCCGTCAGTGATAAACTCCCTCAGGAGGCTTCCCAACCTTTAGAACAAAGGCTTTACATAGCTCAAGGATATTAGGGGAAGGCTAATTGCTGAGTGCAACCATCGAAAAGGACTTTCGCCACTTTCCACTTTTGATTATAGTGGGTTGGAACAGTTGGCGTCAAAGTCGTTTCCCACTTAGGTCATTCCCTTCACACCGACCACGAATGGCTTTAAGAGTTTTTCAACCCCTCGGGAAGGCAGGCCCACTAAAGGTTTTAAAATTCTTGAAATGACTGAAAGCGTAAGAGTAGTCTGGCTTTTTGATCACCCAGTTAAGGGGAGAGCATATGCCTTCTACTTTTGAGACAAGGCAAACAAGGTTCTTTTTATCTTTCAAGTCAGTGATTTTCTAAGATTTATATGGAGATGTTGCTCCACAAAAACATGGTGTTCTTTTTATTTCCTTCAAAGCAATGATTTTCTAGTTTATTGAAAAGAAAAGATCAATAAAGCAAAATTTTGATCTTGGTCAACAAAACAAAAGCGATGTGTGGTCAACAAAATAAAGCAATCAAAAGGGGAAGAACTTCCCTCTTTGATTGTAACTAAATTTTGTGACTTAGTGTGATTCTTTACATTGCCCAAATTAAAAAAATCTCCTTTTATGCACCAAAGGATGATGAAGTTCCTTTTAAGCCCTTTGCAAAAATGAGAATTTGTTTTGTTCTTTTTAAAGCCCAAATTTAGAAATTTCCTTCTAGAAAAGCAAGAAAATTGTTGTTATGGTTCATTTTACAACCCAAAGTAAGGTGAGTCCAATTTCATCCAATAAGAATTAAAATAACTCTAAATTTTAACTAAGCTAGCAAAATCTAAAACTATTTGTAATTCTACAAATAAAATCCAGCTCTACCTGCAAGAAAATGTCAGAGTCCTGCAAAATTTCAATCAAATAGATAGGAAAATATGGGTTTTGGTGGACTTCTACAAGTCTAATCTTTTTAATTTTAGTTACAATTTTCTTTTTGTTTTCTATCTGTGATGCGCTACAGGACAGACTGTACGCGCTACAGGATGACTGTGATGCGTTATCTAACAGATTTGATGCGCTATTCTATTTTCTGAATGTGCTAAGCTGATTTCCGGATGCCCTGCTCTGTTTTTCTCCCATGCTGAGACCTACAAGAAAATATTAGTGGGATGATGTGCTAAGATAAAGACTTCACGCAGTACAAGATGGACCCAACGTGCTGAACAGTAAGTGGGATGCACTAGGCTGTTAACCAAATGCGCTAGGAAATGCTTCCCACGCGTTGATTCTTGTTTCCCGTAGACCTGCAAAAGTGATTAAATTCAAAAACCGATTTGATATATGTGGTCGGGCCCCACGGTGGGCGCCAGAAATGTATGCAGGAAAAGCGGGTCGATAGAACTTAAAATGCAAAAAATGAAGCCTAAGGAGCCTTGCTCACACACCCACAGGGCTTCTTGGTCCAAGTTATGGAGTCATGAAGAACGACTCAACTTCCCAAGGTTGGTTCCATGCTTCTCTATCTCACAAGGTCCCTCAAACCAATGTCTTTACTCTCAGATCACTGAGCAAAGTGGTTTAGGGATGACAAATGCAAGAACGAAGGATGCTTTGGTTGATTTTAACATGAAATGCATCCTAAACTATGCATGATCCTACAAATGCAATAAACTAGTTTATAAGATGACAAGATTAGTAGCAAGACTATCCTAGTATGCTATACTAGTCTATGTTTAAGCTAAATGATAAGGAAAATACTCTAAACATGCATATTTAGATTAATTCCTATTGAAAAGAGAGGCTAAGTGATGAGCAAAAATGATATATTAAAGCTTGGATGGATTTTAGTATAAGTATGATGCTAAAGACTTGGATCTCTAAAATGGAGGATGGAGAGCTCTATTTATAGCAAAAATAGGGCAATGGATGGCCAGGATTGAAAGAGTTAATCAAGGGTTGAGTTTGAAAGTTGGGAATCCATGTTTGCAATTTGCACCAATGAAATGGTGACAAATGTCAACATAAGGTTGGGTTGAGAAGAGAGGTAGGAAGCATTAAATGCTTGAGAAGACCTCATGGTTACCTTAGGGGGTAAGGGTTAAGGTTAGGTTAAGGTTAGGTTAGGGTTATCCAATGGATAAAGGTTTTATCCAAAGGATAAACTATTATGCAAAGGATTAAGGACTAACTAGGGTCAAAGAAATAAATGCTTGATGAGACCCTTGGGTTACATGGAGGTTGAGTTTAGAGAAAGTCTCTAATCATGCAAGAGGGTTGAGTTAACCATTAATGGTTTGGAAGAGAAAGTTGTTGGAGACTTGAAGCCTTTAATGGTTATCAAAGACTTTAAGGGTTTGAGAAGTGACTTCCCCTTGCTTAGGGATGTGACAATATTTAGGAGATGGGTTAGGCTAAATTAGAAGTGATTAGAAGAATCTAGAAGGGGTTAGGAACAGGGTTTAGGAGGAAAGTGGGAGATGTAGGATTTTGCAAGTGGATGGAGAAATAATAGGATTTAATTGAAATAAAGCTAATTTAATTCAATTTGGTTGGTATTCCCTATTTAATTAAATGTAAATTTAATTAAAAGGTTTAGAAGAATAGATTTTAATCAAATAAAATGATTTATTCAATTAAATGACCTAAAAGGGGGTTAATTGAATTTAATTAAATAAATTGAGTAATTTACTTAATTAAATAGAGGGATGTGGATAATTTAATTAAATTAGATTTAATTAAATAGAGAAATGAACATAAAATATTCATTTAGGAATATAGTCATTTTTATACGTCTACATTTTGCCCTCTTTGAAGTGACGTGTGTGCACATGTTAATTCAAAGAAAATGATGTGTCACTAAAATTTGATTATGATCAGCATTGTTTTTAGATTTTCATGTCATGCCCCAGATTTGATAAACGATGTTTGATAATGCACTCTCGGGAGATGAATCAAAATTTGGAAAATTTGATTTGATTTGATAATTATGTTTGCATTGTAAAATTTTGGCTATGTTGAATGCTAAAATTGATTCATCTCCCGATATTGATGTGTGCGAGGATACGAGGAAGACCACGAGCGAATTACATGCTCAATCCCCTAACCCTAATTTCATTTTACCCTATATAAGGGGAAAAGTTCATTGTTTTGTCTCATTTGTGCTTGTTGACTTTGGAGAGAGAGACTTTTGGAGAGAAGACAAAATGCCTATTCCATATTCTATGCATCGATTCGAGCGCGTTCGGAGGTATCAGAGGCCTGCCGCGTATGGACCACCAGTAAGTCAACCTGTTTGACCCCTTTTTTATTTTGTCATTTTTGGTCATGTTTTGGCTTTTAGCATGCGGTTTTTTTGTTTTAGCGCATATAGGTAGTCGGTTAGTGCATACGAAAACTTTCGTAGCGCATAGAGTTTTAGATTTTGGGTAGCGTCCAAATACTTAGGGTAGCGCATAGATTTTTTAGGGTAGCACATAGTCATAGATTAGCGCATTAGGGACACAGGGTAGCGCATCGGGCAAACCTAGCACATTGGGTGCACAGGGAGTTGCATAGGTAAGGGTAAGTAGTGCGTAGGTCTGACCTGGCGCATAGGGTTAGATAGGTGGCGCAGGCATGGGCTAGGTTAGCACATGATAGAGGTTTTAGCACTTAGGGTAGATTAGATAGTGCATAGAGTCAATCTAGCGCATGGGGTAGATAGGATAGCACGTGGAGAAAACAGATTAGCGCATGGGATAGGTTTAGCACGTAGCCAAATTTAGTTAGCACATGTGGTAGGTTTTGTGAGATAGGATGATTTGTGAATGAGGAAAATTTGTAGGATAAGGTCAGTTTTGTCGAGATAAGTGCAATTTGTTTGTTTTTGTGTCTACTGTCATTGTTTTGATAGTTTGTCCAATATGAGTGCTAATATAACTTGGTTTGATTTGCGATTTTTCAAGTTATTTATAGATATTAATGTGGAGTTGATATGAACTTGATTTGATTTGCATTGTTTCAAGTTGATATATGTGAAGCTTGAAGTGTGTTACAAGTTGATATGATTGTGGAACTTGAGTTGTGTTACAAGTTGATATGGGTTGGAAACTTGAGTTGTGTTATAAGTTGATGTGATGTGGAAACTTGAGTTGTGTTACAAGTTTGATATGATTTTTGAAAACTTGAGTTGTATTACAAGTTGATATGGATATATATGATGTAGAACTTGATTAGATTTCCAAAGTTTTCTAGTTTTTGATGTGATTTTGATTTTGATATCTATGTTTTGATGAGGAAACTGATATTGGACTTGTTTTTCTATTTGACAGGAGCGATTGGGAGTGGTTTGATCATGCGAGCGGTTCCTAAGACCATGGGCATTGATACCACAGTTGTCACAAGATGATCTAGACACTATTGATAGATGCGGCCTGTCTTCCCTATTAGATATGCCTCGGTTTACTATGAACCAGGGTTTACTTACAGCGCTTGCAGAGAGATGGCATAGTGACACGAATACCTTCCACTTTGCCACAGGGGAGATGACAGTGACCCTAGAGGATTGTTACCGGATCCTGTGTATACCTGTAGTAGATGCACTACTACCTTATGAGCAGTCAGAGGAGGGCGGGACAGAGGCACTTCGCCGGATATTTCACGATGACACAGTGTGTGGATATGAGATCCCGTGGTAGGAGTTTTTGGATTTGGACTATGCGCCTCTTCCATCGGTACTGGCAGGCTTTATAGGTGGTTTTCTATGTCTCGACTGCAAGTTGAAGGGACTATCTATGGGATGGGGACTTGTGCTGGAGGAGATGGTTACGCAGGGCCATAGGTTTATAATTATAGTCTTCAATCTAATTAAAATTATAGTTTTAAAATTATTCACCTTTTAAAATCAATTTAAAACTATACTCCAAACAACCATACATATTCTTAAATCAAAATATTCTTAAAACAAACATAATTATTAATTTAAATTTATTACAATTACTATAATACGACAAAAACTAGCCACTACGTGGCACTTGTTTATTTAATTAATTCATTTAGCCTCTTCTAGCCCTTTTCTCATTTAAATTATTTATTTATTTTATATTTCTCTATTAAATAAATGGTCCCACTTCCTTTATTAATTTAATAAATCTTTATTTATTTAATTAATTCATTTTCTTTTCTCTCAATGACACATGTCATTTACCTTTTAATTTTCCTCTACCTACCCCTTCATTATTTTATTATTTCTTCTACCTACCCTTTAATCTTAGCCGACCAGTTTTTTTTTCACCTCTTAATCTTATCCTTCCATTTTCTAAAGAATCTTCTATATAAGAGGATTCTTTCTCTCTTTCTAACACCTAATTAGACTATCAAGCCTTCTTGCAATCAAGCAACTTCACAACCAGAATCTGTTCTTTGTTGAGCTCTTGTGCACACACAAAATTTGAGAGAAAATATACCAAACAAGACCAACGGAGATGAGAGACAATGGAGATTGAAACCCTACTTGGCATGTGAATGGTATTTTGTTCAATTTGTTGATTTGCATGTTCTTAGGTATCTTCATTGGTGTATGCTGAATGTTTTATTGTAGGACTAGGGTTTTATTGTGGTTGGATCTTTTTGGTTTTACAATAGTTTATCATCATCACTTTTCACCGTATACAATGGGTAAGATATTAGAAATATAAGGCTTTGTTGATGTAGATTGATCATGTGACTTTGATAAGTACCAATGGCTATGTTTGTTTAATTATTGTCTTAGCTAGGTGAATAAGAATTAGGCCACCAATATTATGTCCACTACTAAAGAAATGTATATGACTACTAAACATGCCCATAAAGAGGTACTTTGGTTTTAAAGAATGTGTTTAGGAATTGATTTTAGTTTTAGGTGGTCCAAATTGGATGTGAGAGTTAAAGTGGTAGCTATTTAGCCAATAATCCAATGTATCGTGATCATATGAAGCATATTGATGTTCAGTATCTCTTATTTCACAATTAGTTGAGAATGGTAAGATCATGATTCAATATGTTGAAAGTTCAATTAATGTTGTAGATTCACAGAGAAACTAGTTATCACAATTAAGTTTTCTTAGTATAGGCATGGCACGAGCCTTACATCTTGTTCATAATTCATTTTATTTTTTCTATTTATCTTATTTTTGTGTATCATACAAAGTGGAAGAATGTTAGGATAGTTTGATATTATATTTCCATCTATAATATAATGTTGGGTCTCCAACCTTTTTAGAATGGGTGACTTAGACATCCATGAGGAGCTGAAAGAGTATTTTGGTAATGTTGTTATTTATATTATACAAGATATTATTTCAATGGTAATGAATAAAGGAGGCCAAAAAAGGAAGTCAAAGATTAGGAGTCATAGAACATATTTCTCAAGATATGCACAATGCATTTGGAGAAATTATGGAGTTTCTAGTGTCCAAAAAGAGAGATTAATGACATCTTATGATATAATCTATGGCATGTTAATATGTAAGAAGAGTTGCTCCTATTTTCAAGACCACTCTCACATAGTGGGTCATGAAGATTTTTGCCACTATATTTTTGGACCATGTTTGAGCCCATGGTATTACTTTATGGTTGTTTTCTTCAACCTCTTTACAATTATATATTAAGGTCTTAACATGGTGGAGATATGGTTATTGTGTAGGTACTCACACACACTAAAAATATTGTCGAAATAAAGAATTTTGAATGAGATGTACTAATGCACTTATTTCTACTTGATTAAAATAAGCTCAATATCTCTTTGGTGGTAGAGTTTTTTCCTAAAATAGTTTTTCCAAGTATGTAGATGATGTCATATATGTGTATTGATTTCTTATTTATATCATACATATTTATCCATGTTCTATTTTATTTTCAAATTCTCATCACATGTACCTCTAATTAGTTTAATTATATTTGTACACTTTAAGTTGTATTGTCATTGTTATTATTCACCAATTTCCCCGACACTTAGTTAAAATATGGATACTACAAAGAAGCATTCAATGGTATATTCTAACATGAGTGACTATGAATAGGTATTGTGTGGTTCATGTAACCTTTTTATTATGTTTGTATATGTTTCATCAATTTTTTTACACATGGTTCTAAGATTATGCAAAAATATTGAGTGCTTGGAAACCACTTTCATTATGTCTTTCGTTATCTTAAGTCATTTTATTTTATTTGGCCCTTTCAATCAATCCATGTAAATATTATGCTCCTTTGTCATGTTTTTCATTGTCTTGCATCAAGCTATGTTTAATCTTATGCTTTATTATGTGATCATTTTTATTCTTATTTTACCTTCTATACTATATAAATGGTGAATAAATATACATTCCCGATTCTCCCTTTTTTTAACTCAAGATGAATGTAATGCCCCTCCCTCGATCGAGCTCTTCTTAACCTAGTTTGACTTTAGTTGACTTTCTCTATTGCTCGTGTGACTAGATGATTCTCGCTAATCAGGATTCTATGATATGATGTTTCAGAATTAATAAATGTTGGATGTCAGATTATATGCTTATGTACTGACCTTGGATTGACATATCTTCTTTATGTATGAGATATTTCTTGTGTTTGTCTATTTGTATGGGTATGAGTTTGTATCGGGTGTGAGGGGATGATATTCCATCACCCACTTTGGAGGGGCATGAACTATCACAACTCTCCTCCACCGGTGTGCCTATGTATGTTGGATGTAAGTATGTATGTTTTCTCGGTGATGCAGGACTGCAAGTACCCAACATCGACTCCACTTGAATCTTTAGGTCTGAGTGTGCTCTTTGACCCAATGGAAAAAGTGGAAAAAGGAGTTATCAGTCAGACCTTGATGCAACCATCTTCCTACAGGAATGAAATGCTTGTCAGGTATCCCTTTGTTATGTTGTCTGTCATGTCGGTTGTCTACCCTGTTAGTCTTTTGTGTTGGTCTTCATGTTTCGATTTGTCGCAATTTTCTATTATTTTCTGACAAATGGTATTAGTAAAATTGAAATTGTGCAAATTAAAATTAAACTAATCTTAGTGGTAAAATAATTAAACCCTTGTTGCAAAGGATTAATTAAATAGAGTAATTAAATATTAGGGATTAATTAATAGATAAAATTGAAAATTGTTGAATCAATATATTAATTTAGCTTGTGGAACTAAAAGGTTTAAATTATTTAATTAATTTGAAAATAATTATCTCAAAAGGAAATTAGTTATTTATTATTTGGATTTTATTTAAAAAGGCGAATCAATCTTTAATTAGGAATTTACTTTGTGCTCATGGAATAAAAGATTAAAAAATAAATAAATGTTAATTAGTTGTTTTCAAAATCCAATTTGCATGCATGGGAGTTAAGAGAAAATAAATAATAATAAAGTAATTAATGGGATTAATTAATTAGAATCTTGGCATGCAAATTTATGGTGGGAGTTACAATTTGGAAAGGGGGTTTAATTCTTGCTTTTTGGAGGAAAATAGGGGGATTCGACTTTTGGCGGAAATTTTGGGGTGGCTCTTCTACCATGAAGTTTTGGGGGGGGGTTTTGCATGAATTTTTTTTAGAATGGCTTCTGAAAAGAATTTTGTGAAATCTCTGGTTGGGAAAGAGAAAATGGAAAATAAGAAAAGGAGGAGAGATATTGAACATTTGTGGCTAAATCTGCTAGATTGGAGCTCTTAGGAATGGAGCTATGCGATTATTGCTTCTGCCTTTGTTTTCCGGATAGCATATAAAGGTTGGGGTTTGATTCTTTTCTTGAATGTCGTTAATCCGTTCTCTCTGAATGAAAATCTACCTGTTTGATTTACTGTGATGAGAAAATTTGAAAGAAATTGTTTGATTTCGGAAACATTTAGGGTTTAGAACATTTTTTTGGGTGAATCTGTGCATTTGGAATTTTGGATTCAGCAAGTGTTATATTATTCTCTCTTCTTGTATCTTTTTGTGAATCCCTGTTAGATGATTATATATATATATATATAGTTTCAGTTTTAAATGCAGTATAAATTACTATTGACCTCTGTCTATGAGATCTATTTCGGCGAACTTATTGTCCTCTTATTTTATTGTGCATATTAATCTGGGAGTCGTGGTTATCCCATAGAGGTGGGAAACCCCACTAGTGTAGGAGCACCTAATTTTGAGCTAGTTTTGAGTCCAGTTTCTACATTTTGGTGTGTTTGTTCTTAGTTTGGTTTGGAGTGGTGAATAAGAGTCTTCTTTTAGGTCTTAATATGTTTTGGTAGTACTTTGGTAGTTTGAATGTCCTTAGGACAATGCATTTGCTCAATTTTGGCTTGTAAGCCCTTGTAAGCCTGAAATGGCAAAATCTTGCATTTTGATGAAAACTGCCTTTAATTGTCTTGTTTTGCATTAGGAAATGTCCATAAAATGGTTTTTAGTCATCTTAGATTGTTTGAAAGAGAATCAAGCATGTAAGGCAAAAAGTTTTCAAAGTTGCTTGACAACTTTTTGCAACGTTGAGCAACTTTTTGCATTTTTTGTGCAACCGATGGAGAGATAGTTAGGCCACAAATGGCATATAAAATCTTTTAGAATCAATGTAATGAGGTTGTTCAATTCCTGGAATAGATTGGAATACATTTTGAGACCAATTTTGAAGTATTACATTCCATTTTGTCAAGAATAAGAGCAGCAATCTGTACTTAATGGATTGATTGCAATATTATACTTTGCTTGTTGTTTTGTTCATGTTCTTGTATTACTCAAGAAGCAATTTGGTTAGTTTATTTGGAGGTTTAGATTTAGTTTCTCATTTTGTAAGCTCTCTGCCTAAGTAAGGGTTTGAGAGGCCCAGACATGGTTCCAGCTTGAATTCCTTTGAGTACTTCTCAATAACCCTTGGGACTCAAGCCATGGAACCCTTGTACAGTGTATATAACTTTTATTTTCCTTTGGAGGTCATTGAAAGTCCAATGAGCATCATTTCCTAGGCGAGCTCAGTCATAGCCCGATTAGGAAATGAATGAGATTATGCCAGTGTTTGTAGGAAAGAGCAAGGTTGGAGTTCCAGAGTGTTTGGGATGAACAAGTGATGTGTGGCAGAACATATGTGTGAATTTGGAGGTATGGAAAACTAAGGAAGACACCTAAACCTTGGAGAAATACCAAAACAAGCCCAAAACCAGCTAAAACAAGAATTTATCGGGTTCCATACCTGTACGGTCAAACTGAGATTCCTAAATTCAGAAGTTGGAAAGTACTTCCAAAAGGGTATCCTGATCAACAAAGAGTTTGTGTGGGTCTTTGGAGAAGTTGGGAGGAAATCCACAAAAACCGGTTAGGTAGGGCTAATTGGGGCTCCAGGGCTACTAGGCCTAGAAAGTAGGAAAAGGAAGGAACGATGGGGAAAAGAATGAAACCCACACTCAAAACTACTTGAATGACTTAGGAAAACATCACAAACACCTACTACAACCCCTGCAAGAACTTGTGAGGAGTTTTAGACTACAAGGTTGGATTTAATTTGGTAAATCTCAACCATGCTTAAGCAATCAAGGAGCACATCTAGATTGGGAGCACTCCTAGGGAGCTTAGGTGTCCAAAATTGTTTTGAAGACAATATGAACAAATCATGAAGCCCACTAGGACAACATCTAACTACCCTTAAACAAGTTGTAAGCTCTCTTTGAGTATCCTCCCCATCACCCACCCACCGTGGTTCACCCACGGTGATGGGTAACCCCACCCACCATGGGCTACCCACGGTGGTGGGAGCCCATCCACCATGGGAAACACATGGTGGGGTGGGGGAGAGGGGGGAATCGTATTCCACCTCTCTCTCCCTCTCGGCTTTGCTACAGTGGATCTATAAACTATATCTCAGTACAGAATGTCAATAAATTTCTTTGAAGTTTTTCTTTATATTTTGTGGTATTCAATATATATATATATATATATATATATATATATATATATATCAACTCATTATTATTTAAATGTGAACACATTGGTATATGTTTTTTTTAGGTTGGTCCAATGATAAGATAAATATTAATTTATGTTCATAATTAGGAATAAGTAGTTTGTGATGATAAGGTACTATAATGTTTTTAATTAGTTATAATTTGGATGATTATAGCTAGGATTTTGGTATTTATAGAATAAGAGATTGGCATTGATAAGGCTAGTTATCAAGAATAGATTTAGATATTTTTATGGAAAGTGTTAATAGATTTGAGTATAGAGACATATTTGTGATTCATATACTCTCTTATGCTAAATAGGGATAAATTGGGAAATTGGTTATATTTTTTAGAGGAATGCATGTAATTAGATTTATATATATGCTATTTCATTTGATCAATTATTTATGTAGTTAAGTTTTGATTAGGGTTAGCTATATGTATGTATGTTTTCATATGAACTTAGGCAATCTTCTCTTAGTTTGTTGTTGAACAATTTTAACGAAAGAAAATTTGTAGAAATGGATCACCATTGCTGTGAAATAATATAATGTTAGTAAATTGAGCTAATGGAATAATGGAATCAATGTTTATTTGGATCTATTTGATGTTTATGTGTTATTATGGTCTCTTTGGTAGATTTGAATGAACTCTTTTGAATTAGGCATCATGAGACATTGCTTTTGCTTTGAATCTTGTCTTTATTTGTGGGGATACTCAAATGTGTGGTTTTATGTGTTTGAATTCCAAAGGCTTAGGAGGGTAGTTTATGGTTTCTTTTTGATATAGTCTTGATTCTCTTTTGATGTTAAGAGTTCAATCCTTGAATGATTTTGAAGCTAGATGGCATTTCCTAGTCTACTTTGGATACTCCCTGTATGCTATTTTGTTCTAGCAAGCCAACCAACCTTGCTATATTAGAGGGGTATAGACTCTTGGTGTTTTTGGTTGTCTTAGACCTTGTGATGGATTTTGATTCCTAGGTGCAAGTCAAGGGGGAGTGGCTTTCATTGGGGGTCATGACCCAAAGTGGTCGCCACGATAACTCAATGAGAGTTTTGTAATCAAGTGTTAATATAAAATAATGAATTTGAGTGGGTAGCTAGATAACATTTATAAAGATTAGTTCTTGTTGCCTCTCTTACACTCAGGTGCTTGTTTAGGGTTAAGGTAAACTTAGAGAAGGGCCTAGAATGGCTTCCACCAATATTGTCCTTTCGAAAGGTTGGTGTGGTCTATTGGAAAATGCACACTCCAATGAGACATTGTAGGTGATTGAAGGTTTTGTCATTGATGGCAACCTTACAATCCTATGATACTGGCAAGGAAATCTACCGGCACAAGCAAAGTCATATTCTACATCGACACTCAGACCACCGGCACCGGCAGTGAAAGGAAGCATACTGGCACAAAAGCCGACAGGAATTTTGTTTGTAATTTATTTTGTTTATTATTGTAAAATCATTGTAAGCCGACTTGGAAAATTGTAAAATGACTCATATATATAAGAGATCATTGTAGAACAAATAGGTAATGAATGGAGGAATGTAATTAAGTGAAATAAGGCATACCTATTATGTGAATTATAGGTTAAGGGTTTATGTAAGAAGCAAAGCTATAAACCGGTACTGGATCTGGCATAGTAGATGCTATTTTGAAGTAGTACAAGACATTGGATTTATATAATCCATTTTGTAAGTCAATGAGACTTCCCATTTTGTAATTGAGCAGTGAGCTCTAGGCACTTGGCCATCCTGCATGTGCATGCCCCTCTTGTAGCAATAATATTCTCTTATTGGCCAGTAAGTGAATATTGTGGGTCACAAATCCCACCGAGGTTTTTCCCACACCGGGTTTCCTCGTTAAACTACTATGTTATGGTGTGTTTTTCATGTGGTTGCTGTTATCTTTGTTCATTGCATTAGTTCTTGTTTACCAGTATACAGTAGTAATATGCTTTACATGTTTTAAGTCAAGAAAATATACAAACCGGTTAGATATTGATTCACCCCCCCTCTCAGTATCTGTGGGAATCCTAACATGGTCAACTAGTGTTTGTATGGGGGCCGAGGGTTGGGAGAGGTCACCAAGGTAACCCAAGATGGGGGTTGGGACCTAGGGAAGACCTACCGAGGTAACTCATGACAACCTAGTGATGACACTCTTCCCTATTGCTACCTAGTGGTAACTTGCATCTTTTATTCTCCTATGGGATTTATTGACCCTCTGGAAGATGGTTGTTTTACTTTGTGCCTCCTGTGGTTAAGCCTTGTTGAGTTCCATGTGCTTATGGCCTTGCAAGTCTCATGTGAGTTATTGTGTGTATGTTCTTTTGGGTCTCTTATGACTGTTGTTTTGTGAGCTCTTTTGTGTCATTTGTATCTCCTTGTTCTTCCTTCCGTCTCTTGGGTCCGGTTGATACCTCCTAGCATGGGGGGTGGACCTGATAGTACCACATGGTTGGGTGGAGTGTTATTCACACCCATTGGGTTTTGGTTCGTTCTGCATCATGGTCGTGATGGCTCGTGAGGAGATTGAAGACCTTCTTTATCTACCAGATTCATGTATTCTCTCCATTGTTTGTTCTCATGGATATTTTATCCTTATGGATACTTTGTTTTGTAACTAATGATATCATGTATATTCTCTTGCCATTGTATTTTGTATCATGATCCTTGTATAGAATAGTGTTATCTTATCAAGGAGTTCCTTAGTGTTCTTTTATGTTGATTGATGTTATCCTTGAGTAACACCATTGTGGGTCCTTGATGACTACTAATTATTATTTGTACTTCTTAACTTAATCTAGTTGTATCATATTTCTCTATACAAATGTATGGTATATCTTTTTTTATAAAAAAATAAAAAATTATTCATGTTTTCATTGTCTAATTTGTTCAAGTCCTCTGGGCCTCATAGCGGGGGCGTTACAATGACTAAATTGCCCTTTATGGACTAGCTAGTGTGCACATTTCCATATTTTTTGGAGAAGTTTTAAAATAAAGTTATCCTAGCCTACCCCCTTCAACACTTACCCCAATGATATATATTTAACTTTGCATCTAGTTGTTTTCCACCTTAGGTAAAAGTTGTGGGCATATAATTAACCCAAGCACTTTCATGCATGCATGTTTGAATCTCAAAACTTAAATATTAGATTCCTTAAATTGGGACCATTTTTCCTCCATTACCCACTGTGAGATAACTTAAGTGTAAACTATTTTAAATTGTATGATGGGGTGATGTATTTAGGGATCAACCCTAATAAATTTAAACTATCTAAGATAGAGAGAATTTAGCACACACATGCATTGAAAAGTAGAATAGTGTGACAAAAATATACTAAGAGCATATTACATGGCTACTTACTCTCTTCAATGTTTATTAATCATAATTGAATCAAATTACCTAGGTATTTCACCAAGGGAGAATCTCTCTACCCATAACACTCCTTGATAATGTTTCTAAGAATTATTAGTCAGTTGTTATTGTTTATAAGTTCAAATTAGTGAACTTTGTATCCACGATCATAGGTTTAGTTCTATGCATAGGTTAAATTTTACACTAATGGGGATGATTTATATACTCATTAAAGTGAAGTAGATACTTACAGTAGAATCAATTTTTCAATTCTAGAGTACTTATCTAACATGCATTCAATTTTTAATACATTAGTGAATCATTTTATGATACCTTAAATCTTCATTAATTTAAGAGCTAAGTACACTTTATTCATTTAATTTATGTAATAATGTTACTATTTCTTTCATTATCAAGTATTTATCCCAACTCTGTATCGTAGGGTTTTTTTTATAGGTAAAGGATATACTTTATTAATATTGAAAAGTGTGAAACTTACATCAAAAGACAATAGAAATGATGAAACCACCACCCCAAAAAACCTCTAAAACTCAAGGGTGCACATATACACATTTGCAAAACCACCCTTGACCCCAGAGCAAGAACAAAAATATAAAATTTACAAACCCACCACCAAATTTTGACCAAGCAAACTGCAAAGACCATAGGGCCAAAGTACCCACCAACCATGCATGAAGAAACACCAAGCATAATTGCTACATAAACAAAAAGATGCCAAGGAGCCACCCAAATCCACCTACTGCAGTCACCACCACCCTCTACTTGTAACCACTATGACCACCTGCTTCTACGACACAAACATTAGAATCTTTTGCTACCACCCACTTCCCTCTACTACATGAAGCTCTTGCCTCCCTTCAACTACGTGACACTCTTTGTGACTGGAGGATAAACCTTCTTCCTTTTTTGGTCTTCCTATTTCACAACTCCACTCTATGACTCCTCCATTGCCAAATGTCTTACATGGTTCTCTTGGGTACGCAAGAAATTTTTAATTTCTCCCAACCCAATCTAGGCTATTGCTCGACAAATTTCCTTATCTTGGTCATCATCCCAGATGAAGAAAAGGCACAGAGGGAGAATGACCTTGACCACATGCAACCAATCACCTCAAGGTGCCACATAGCCTTCCCCAGACCTGGATATAGACAATTGAGAGGGGGGGGTGAATTAGTTGATAACTTAAAACAATTAATTTTCTTCTTTTCATCTCTGGATCCAAACTAATATAATTAATTAACATAGATATAGTATGAAAAAAAAAAATACAATAGATCACACAATGAAAACTAGATATGATGTGGAAAACCCAAGAAGGGAAAAACCACAGAGAATGGTAGTTCTCAATAAAAACACTGGTTAAGGTAATTTTTACAAAGGGTTGCTCACTACCAGAATGCTCATTACAAGTGAGTTCACTGTCCAGAAAAAGGCTCACTGCCAAAGAAAGAGAGAAAGAAAGAAAGAATCCACCACTAAAACACAATCTGCAAAACCAGATTGCTTCTGGTCCCTCAATACCAACACACTCTCACATATCACCAATAGTTGAATGTATAACACAAATAGATCATCCTCATATTTATAATATCTTTCGAGAAGCATAGTCTTCCAAGTTGGCCAAGACAAAGATCTAAAATAGGTCAACACTAGCATTTTGGTGGTGGGAAGGAATGAGTAGAAGACCATACCACAATACACATCAGCAGTTAGATCAATACGTTACAATTATTAAATATTTTGGGCCCAAAAATCATGATACATGCTACACCACAAGTTGTTGCACATCCTCAAATTTCAAACTTAATCTGGACCCAAACACCATTTCCCAAAGCAACAAGAATAACAATAGGACCAAGAAACACACTAATAACAACAATCAACACCATATCCAATAACTTTAAATATATGGATCACCAACACATCTTTTAGATCATCAAAGATTCTGGGAACACACATTCCGGATTACCAATTTCAAGAATAACAAAGACAGCAATGCCAACCAATATGTTGACATCAATGACAGCCACTTAACAATACCATCTCATCCACAACAATCACATCTGCAACAAGGCCTAGTGAGTGACATGAAATATGTCAAACCAAAACACCACTCCTTCCTAACACACAACAAAACAATCTAGAATATATCATCCTTTGAGCATAATTCTAGGCACCAAGCCAAAACATGGATGAAATGACATTAGTTTGATATTTAAATGTTGCATCAAGAAAAGACTCCCCTAATACCACAGGCACCCAATGGAGGAACTCATCCTCCTTGAACTTTAACATCTGCTTTAGATGCTTAGGAGTAATGTGACCCCAAAATGCCACCATGGGCTTGAGAGTTTGAAGTGAGAATTTTCTCACATCTTGGCACACCAACAACCGATAGAGAACCACTACATCTCAATGATGAAAATAAACAAAATAACTTGCCAAACAAGATAAATAAATGCTCGACATAGGCATTGCATCTAAGACTACCTTCATCCTTCCCAACACAAACCATGGCAATGCTCCAAATAATTGAAATAAATACCAACAGTAGTCTCAAAGTACCTTCCTAATCAGTCACTCTATCCACCAATCTGTCCACATGAAAATCTTCCCAAATATCCTCTTCTAACTCTAACTTTAATGCCACAACTTGGTTCGACAGATCATCCACCTCCATGTTGCCTAAATGTCATATGTGGGAAACTTTGAACTCATCAAAGGAATATAAGAGCTTCCTAATGGCCTTCACCACCTTATCAATTTTCCAATCCTTAGCACCCCTTTTCACAATAGAATTAGTAATTATCTATGAATACCCCTCAAAGTGGACCTTGGAAGATGATAATTTATTTTCTAAGTGAACCACTAGAGGAGGCACCTTATCTTCCGCAACATTGTTAGAAACATGTCCAAGCCTCTACATACTCCAAACTAACATTTTCCCCTTCCAATCTCTAGCAATACAACTAGCACCAAATGGACCTAGATTCCCCTTTGAGGCTCCGTCAAAATTAACCTTGGTACAACCACGATCAGGAGTTGACCATGCCACAACTCCATAATTCAAACAAGGGGTACCATTAACCCGCCTTGACCCATTAATAGTCCCCTAGGGTTATTTATTTATTATTTATGTTTGTTTAATCTATCCTAAGGTATTTTGAGAGGTGATATTTTTCCAATTTTTTAGAAGTTCTCATAGTGAAATTACTCTAAGCAAGTTGTTTTCCACCCATAAAACCGTAAATACCACCTAATACTCTTTATCTAGTATTAGTCCCTTGTCAATCCCCTCATGTCCTTGTACCATCACCATATGATATCAACAATTTTTAATATAATTAAAATCATCCTCTTTCCCACCCATTTAATTAGTGCCTCAATGGTATGATTAGGGTGTAATGCCCGCCAAAATACCCTTGAGAAACTAACCAACAAATATGCAAATATTAAAAATTTATTTATTTTTAAACATCTTCTAGCACAACATGTACAACTAACTACTCATATGCATTTAACATTCATTTACATGATATACATATATCTATCATGAACATAATCACTAGAGAATTTAATGCAAGTGAAGATAAATGCAAACATCAATAACATTTCATTGGGTATCTCAACATCACTACCTAATCCTACCCATAAGCAATAACAACATGATCATTTACGATTCTTAGCAAGTACACATCCATTAACTATTCATACATTTATCATCCCATTAGGTTCATTTTAAAGCACCAATGCCAAATGTTCCTAATCCCATACATGAGTCCAAATGCATAACAATATACCCCTATACCATTATTTCTATTAATGAATCAATATCCAAGATACATATAATACATGTCAATATGTCCAGTACTATACCATCTACTATACAATATCCAATTACATCAAGGAGCATAGCTCACAATTACAAATACAATTACATCATGAACCTAATACATACATATGCCATGTAAATCATATCCATCCATAAGTTGAAGCAATAAAGGAATCCATACCCACACACAAAGAATTCAATGAAAATACATCCCAATGGAAGAAGGAATCAAACCACCCGACCATGTAGAACCATAAGGAACCACCCCTCATGCTAGGAGATGACAAAAGATCCCACTCACACTCTAGATCTAGGGTGACACCTAACAACCAAAGGATAACACTCCACGCATCAAGCGGCTAAATCAAAACTCAATAAAACACAAGACCTCCAAAGGCAACACATCAAATCATGACTCAAGGCACTAGGACTTACATGTAGGGAAAAGAGTGTCATCACATGCAACAAATGGGAACCTGGGCACCTATCCCGACCATCCTAGATGCACATGCATAGCCATCTCAACCTTTATGGAGTAAGTGAGATTATCTTATCTAGGTTACCAAGGCCTTCCCAATCCTATCCTAGATCACTACCACTGGGCAAGGTAGAGGGGCCACCATAACCTTTTCTTATCTTATTAAGATGAACTATTCTGCCCAAACCCCAAGAATTATTAATTAAGTTATCACTTGATTATAAAGTAAAAACTCCCAATGATATATCCATTGATCTAGACTTTGGTTAACCTAGCCGTCTACTCCATGCAATCCCAATCACTCACTTGGAATCCCACTTACCCTAGCATGCACCTAGACCTTAGGGTAACAACATAACATAAAATATCATAGCAGGACCAAGGGCTCTCAACAAGTCTAGATCTAGTAATCCAAGGTGTCAAAACAATACCACAATATCACATGCAACATAATAGCCTCTTAGGCAATAAACAAGAACCCATCATATACAAATATAACCAATGAGCCGAGCTACATATAAACCAAATATAATCCAAATTAGTCAATAAACAGTCAATGAATCAGTCTTGGAACATCTCAAGAATAAAAAACAACCTCTGTTTATTCAGAAAACATAGAAATATAAAAAACTACCCCAGAAGGTGAAAACAGACTAAACAACGCATATACTCCACAAAGTAGCATTTTTGCCAACGTCTGCAGCACCTTTGTTATTTGTTTTAGTGCCTTTAACAAGCAATATGGCACTTTTGACAAGATATGGATTTAGTGCATTCGTTACATCAGACAACGCATATGACCAACAATGCAACACCTTTACCAAAAATTTTGCCAAAACTATAGCACATATGTTAAAATAATGCATTTACACAAACAGACAGAAATAAATAACTTGCAATCAACACAAAAAATCATAAATACTTAGATCAACTTCAAAAATACAGTTAAAAGAGACACAATAGGCTCTGGAAATCAATACAAGGCTAAATATTCAATACAGTCAAACAAGCTTCCATCAGGATTAAATCCACAACACACAGGTAATACACAAAATAGTTACAAAGAGCCCCTCTCATGGAAAAACAATATAAAACCAAAGTCCCCAATATAAATATTCATTTCCGAAGTATATTATTAATCCAATGCATTTCAAATCTACCCAGCCCAAAACAACTGTCACAAACACAATGCAGACAATCTTTAAAAATTGAATGCAAATAACATAGACTAAAATCTCCAACCTGGAAACATTAGAAGTTATGGACAAAATAAATTTGATGAAGAGCAATCTGATTCTCTAGCCAAGTCAAACAATCTCCAAGCAAAACAAATCCAACTCCAAAACCACAACCGAATATGCGAGAATCCTTCCTGGAGGCCAACCTGGGTGAATGCATAGGAAATCAATTAAATAAAAAATTAAACCCCAAGACTATACACAATGTTGGCCAATAGAAATAATGCATAAAAATATATTTCTAACCTACCATACCATATATCAAGGCAAGATAATATAAAATAATATTTATCAAACTTACCCAACTCACAGCCAATGGTAGAATAGGGTAGGTAGATTAAACAATTATTCAATCAACCAAGATGGTAGAAACAGGAAATAAAATAATATAATAAACCAATATAAATAAAAACCATGCACACATTTTAATATAAAGCCCAATAATTAAATAATCAAAGGATATAAACAAATACCCACATTAATATAAAAACCACAAATAATTAAGCAAATAATAAATAATCCTTGGTATTAAATCTTTAAATTAAATATAAAACCAAATGATAAAATAATAATAATAATAATTCCCAATTAATACTCATACATTAATATTAGATATTTATACAAACTATTTATTTAATTTATTATTATAAACTTTGTAAATCCATTAATTTAATTTAACATTCTTTAACCATATAAATCAATTAATTAATTAATAATTAAATCAATCAATAATCATAACACCCAAAGAAAACCAACATAGGATAACTCAAGAAACCACTTGATGCTAAACAACATCTCACACTAATACACTTAACTAACAAGGGTAATCAACTTAAACCTAGAGTATAGAATGGGTTTTCATGTCATCTCTGATCAACTTGCAATTGGGATGAAGACACAATCAAACTTGTAAAGCTAGGTGGAGTCAATGCCTAGTACCTACAAACCCGTCATCACTAACACATGTACAATATATATATATATATATATATATATATATATATATATATATATATATATATATATATATATATATATATATATATATATATATATATAAACAGACAAGTGAAGAGAATCACAACATCATATCATGCTCGCAATGAGTGATGTGGCATTGTCTTTATCACGAATACACTAAGAAGACAGTCACGACAATCAAGAACTATCATAGTCATCATCATCATGTCATGAAATAGGGTTAGTACATAATATGATACCATCAAGTTTCCATAAGAAAACATGAATCACACATATAAAATAAGCACATATCAATCATCAAAGAGTAATCCATCATCACACTAATCTAGGAATGTCATCATCCACATGTAATCATGATGTCAAGCTCAATATAATATGCCTAATATCCATAATGAAGCATCTAGATCATAAGTAAATCCATAAACATCCAATCAAAGCATCACAAAATAGTCTAAGCTATGCCAATATAGTCTATCGATGCACAAAAAGGGAAGATGAATTAGAGAGGGGCACTACATAGGGTTTATCCTTTGTTATCTCTATGAGAAAATATGGGGGTCAAGTTATTCTAATATGCTCATATACCCAATATTATAATAGTTTCACAACTTATAAAGTCAATAATTCATGTAAACCTATGTAACTTATAATATAGTTGTGTCAAAATGTACCTCCCCATGAATAGTTTGTATCGTTTAACTTAATCTCCTATACAAGATGAATTGTATTATAATAAATTGATGACCCTTACCATTTTGAAGTAATAACATTGTTAACATTAAAATTAACCACATTTCTCCCTATACAATTTACCGACTAGGATGTGTAATAAATATATACATCCTAATGCGTGAATGTCTGGAATAGTTAGGAACTGTATGCCTTTCATGCACTAGAAATATCAAGATCCACCACACATCTTCAATTGTGAATCTTGTCCCTCGAGGGAAGGTAGAAGTTGTTTATGTATAAATCTTAACTCTTCACAAGTTTTCTCATGTCATTTCAATAAGCTAACATCTCACTTGTGTATCCAGAATCAATCATATCCATCATTTGTATCTTGACATATGCTAAATTAAAAATCCATAGAGTTTCTATACTTGGTAGTTTAAGACCATACTCTAATATTAATCTCACCCTAAATAAAATCCAAAGATGGGAATATTATCATTACTAGGTTAAGTGAAAACTAACAATAAAAAGACAAACTAATGAAAGTTTTTATAGTTTGAATGCTCCAGGGGAAATCCACTTATCACTCAAATTCATGAATCACTTCTACATATATTAGTTCCTTCCCATTAAAATACTTAAATACAAATAGGATCATTGGTCTAAGTCAATATTGGGAGAAACTTAGAAGATAATCCATAACATATATAAGTGATTAGAATCACCTAAATAGTAGCATGACATATAGAATAGACAATGACACTTGAATAGAAATATGTTGCCATGACACATTTAAAGAGCATGAGATTAGTAGAAATTATACTTCTATTCAATTATAAAGTAAGAATAAATACATGTATGCATTATAAAAAGAAAGAATGATGATAATTATCATACTTAGTAATGGGTACACATATTCCTTGATTCTCGTAGATTGAGAGGCTATATTAGATATGTAGGACATTTTGATATACTGTTGTTGGCCTTAGGTAATCAAATCACTAAATTAGAGTGATGAATTGTTAGCCTCGCTAGATTGAAGTGTTGCATTTCCAAGTCTAATAACTCTAGTGTATCTCCATATATACAATCTATAGTTGTGTGTGTGAAAAAGTGAACCTGTAGCTGCAAGCACAACACTTCAATTAAGTCATTATATGCATGGTTAGTAATCAATAATCAATAAAAATAAACCATAGCAAAGCGACCCATTGCCTTCTAAATGATGCGAGTATAAGATTGCTCTCAGTTTGTTATAAGCAATACTAGTGACTAGACTACACTAAGACAAAGGATTTAATCTATATGATATTAAGCTATATGGATGCAAGATGAATGAATAATTCAAGCAATAATAACCAATTCAAGCAACAATGGATGCAAGCAATAATGAATGTAAAATGGATGCAAGTAATCTAAAAAAAAAAACAATAATAATCAATCAATGACTCCAGAGCAAAATTAGCGTGATCATAATCTCCAAGCGTGTTCTCAAAAATCTCTGGGGTGAATTGGAATGAGAGCTGATGACTGAATTTATAGAGAATTACAGAGAGATGATGAAAAAGCTCAATTTAAGATTAATTGAAATAATTGAGAAATCAGGTTGAGTTAACCTTGAGATAGATTCCAATTATAATTCAATTGAAATGCATTCGAATTAGAAGTCCAAGTTGCATTGGAAAACAATAATAAATCAATTCCATGCATTTGTGATAAAAATAGATAATTCTTCAATTTAATCAAGAAAAGAGTCTTCTTAATGCAACTGAACTTCTTTTCTAAAAGCTTTGAGTTCCAATTGAAGAGAATAATTAATAATTCAATTAATTGCTTTTTTGATTTCAAGTTCTCAATTTAGAAAAAGAAATAATATCTCAAGTTTGATTTCTCTCTTAATTCAATTCTTTGTTTTGTAATAAATTCTTCTTTTTGTAGCAAATTAATTCTTTTTTTTGCATGATTGAATGACAAATTTATTAATTAATTAAATATGCAAAGATATTTAATAAATTAAAATAGGATAATTGATCAAAATGAATATTCTTGGAATGATTCAATTAATTAAATAAATATTTAATTAATATTGGGTAATTGATTTTGCCATGTGATATTTGATAATTAAAGAATTAATTATGTGCTCAAGATTGATTTAATTGCCTTTTGGTTAGGACCTTGGTGATGTTGTCGAGATTAGGGGCCCATGGTTTAGATGACCATTTTTAGGGTATTACATTTGCCCCTCTTTGAATTAATGTGCGAGCAGCGCGTTGGTTCAAAGAATGTGTGATGTCTAGGAGATGTCAATTCTGAACTTGATTGATCACGAACTAGATGAAAGCAAGGTGTTAGCTTGATTTGAAGCGAGAAAACTGAATGAAGTTTGATTAAAACGATACCGATCCTGAACTTGATTGAACTGAGGAACGATAGAAAACAAAGATACCGAACTTGAACTTGATTAATCAAGAAGCGGATCTTACTGATCTAGAACCTGATTGATCTTAGATGCAGTGAGTGATGATAAAAAATCAATCTTGATCTTGATTGATTAAGACATGATGAGCGAAGAGTAAACCATCCAGCTTGATCAAGAAATGAATACTGAACACCTGCTTAGATTTAGAGTGATCAAAGAAACTCTTTAAACTTTTTGATTGAGTTTAAACGAATAATCAGTTTGATTTGAAGCGATGAAACTGATTAATGTTAAGAGATTAATTTAGATGAAAGACAAATATCAGCTTGATTTGAAGCGATGAAACTCATATGCCCCTAGCGATTGATTGATTTAGATGATCGAGGGATCTCAACTTGATGTGAAGCGATGAAGCTGAGATGCCTCTTAGCGATAAGGATTAATTTTCTTTAATTGAAAAGATTTTGCTTGACTTTTGAAAAAAAATTCTCGACTTGTGAGATGTGAAGTCATAAGGTCGTGAGTATGCCCCCTCAGGAGCGAAATCGAAAGATAGCGAGGGTACATGATTAAGGCAATTGTGTGACAAAGAATAACTTATTTGAGCACAAATTGATCATGAGGATTTTTTTTTGAAAAAAATTTCGGCGATGATTAAGAAATTGAGTGTAGAGTTGATTGTAATGTTGAGCGTATAATGAAATTGAATTAAGATTCAGTGTTTGAAATTGAGCGCAATTTGAAGAAAGAATGAGCATTTGATGAAAAGAGCGCTAAGTGGTCCAGATTGTGAAATTGACTAGCAAGATGATCTTGATTTTTGATTTCGATCCCGAAAATGGAATCAGAGTAGACACATTAGCCAAGGGTACAATTTTCGTGTCCATCGGAGCAAGTTGAAAAATTAGGTTTTTGGCTATATATAGGACGAAAGTGTCATTTTCAATTCATTTTAACCCTCCAAGTTTGAAAATTCAAAAAGCCTTCTGCGAAGAAAAATGGTGGTCCCTACTCATCAGCATCGGTTCGAGCGCCAGAGAAGACATAATCGACCCCGAAACTACGAGCCAGCGGTAAGTGATCGATCTTAAGCCTCTTTATGTTTCCAATTTTGAATTTTTTTGTTTATTTTTCACATTTTTGATGGGTTTTGGGTCGGTTGTCTCAGTTTATCGTGCGAGACAGGATCCTGTCTCGTACAAGAAACTGGCAATTTTTCTTTCATCGTTTAAGACCATTATATTTGTCATACGAGAGTAACCCTTGTGTCATACGACAGGTCGGTTAGGAGACCATTTTGTCGTGCGATGTCCAATAAAGTGTTGTTTGAAGCTATTTTCTAGTACGAGAGCCATTCCTGACTCATACAAGATTCTGTTTAACTATGTTTTGTCGTTCAAAAATAGTGACCATATTTTAAAGTGTAAACATGAAATTTTGCTTTTGCCTTTGACTTAGTTGAATTTGCATGATGTTTAACTTTTCTTGTAGACTCATTTGGAATGTTTTCTGATGCTTCATTGTTGGATTGTGCAGGTTCAATTACCTCCTGTGTTCTTTAGATGCGTATATCCTCCCACTATGGTGTTAGTTTGGGATTTATCTAAGGTTGAGCAGGCCCATATTGATATGTGTGGCTTTACCCACCTGATGAGGTTACCTGATATCCATGTGAACCACAGGATGCTGACAGCGTTGGTAGAGCAATTTCATTCAGAGCATAATACATTTCATTTTCTAGTTGGGGAGCTGACTATTACTCCCGAGGATGTGTACAGGATCCTTCATATCCCTTTTGTCGGGGATAAGGTGGATTATGATACTGCATTGTTACCTGGACTGCAGGCACTGAGGAACATTTTCAGGGATCCAGATATCTTGACTCGTTCTATGAGTTGGGATATATTGATGGGCAGGTACAGTGAGGAGCATCCGCTGGCATGTGTCCTAGCAGGTTTCATCGGTTGCTTCCTGATGCCGGACAGAGGGCAACAGGGTTTTCAGAGTGGATGGGGCCATATGCTGGAGAGGTTGATAGAGACCCCTCAGAGACTAGGCTGGGGCTCTTGTTTATTAGCCCACATGTATTGAGAGATGCATGAGATCATTTACAGAGATGGGCAGAGCATGGCTACTGCGGTGTACATTTTACAGGTGTGGGCTTGGGAGCACCTTCCCATTTGTCAGCTGATAGTGACAGACAGCAGAGAGCCAGGGCAGCCTATTAACTATAGGTATGTCGGATATATTACGCAGCCCCATCTGGGCAAGACAGGCTTCTGGAGATGGCAGTTTGATGATTTGATAGCTGTCGTATGGAGACTATATAGAGGGTTGGAGTCATGGGATGACTGGCGAGTGGTTCGTAGGGACCTTTTTGTTACAAGCCCACTGATTGGGAGATCGCAAACTATTGTGGAGCGATTTGTCATTTCACGAGTGATGAGGCAGTATAGCCGGCCTCAGGGGATCTCGTAGGAGTATACATCATATGCTCGATATGCTGATGAGGAGAGACAGGGATGGTCACCTAGGCTATCCTATGCTTTAGTGATGTAGGAGCTGACAGGTTTACACCGACTGAGGTGGGATTACCTAGATGATATAGCAGATGCGGGGGTATTGCCCCAATATAGAGATTATTTTCAGTAGCATCCTTTCCAATGGTTTACAGACCTAGGTGAGTAGGCTCCTCAGATTGAGGATGTTGAGGAGGATGCCCCCGCACTGGCACAAGGACAGGGCTAGAGACAGGGCTAGAGGTAGGGTCAGGCATAGAGAGCTGAGGCTCCCTGACGAGGTAGTGGTGATCCGGGTGCTAGCAATAGTAGGGTACCAGCTCAGGGTAGGTAGCAGAGGAGTGAGGGTGGATCCCTAGGGGGAGTGGGTGAGGCAGAGGAGGATAGAGCAGCTCCTAGACAGGTACGACAGTGGAGAGAGGAGTAGAGTGGAGGTGGTGGTGGTGGTGGAGATGGGGGTGGAGATGGGGGACCTACGAGAGAGCATGGACAGCATGCTGGTAGGTCGATGAGGGCATGTCTTGCAAAGTTGTAGTCACAGTTGATAGTGGTGTAGACTCAGCTGGCGGAGCGAGACCGACAGCTGGCCGAGGTGAGGACTGAGCATGATCACCAGATTGCGGCTTTGAGAGTAGAGTCGAGAGCAGAGATAGAGTCTCTACAACAGGAGGTCCTTCTCCAGAGCAGTAGGGCATCTTATTACATAGTAGCGTATAGTGTTGTAGTTCCTATTGCACAACACGTGCAACCTTATTCGTAGTATATGGCCCGATCAGAGGGAGCACGAGCACCTTGACAGGATCCCGAGCATCAGGCTCCTCCTCCTCCACCGGGCGATGAGGGAGAGGGTGCGAGCTAGATGATTCTTTTTGTAGCTGGGATATTTTTTTGTAGACACACCCATATTTTTGTAGCCTATATGATTCTTGCTCCGATGGGAGTTTGTACATGTCATTGGATATCATTTTGTACTCTTAGACTTGAGATGATATATATATATACAAGATCTGATTTGACTTCATTATACTTGTGTCAATTGGTTATGAGATGTTTTTATATGCTTTATTCTATATGTATGCATTTCTTTTTTAGCATGAATGTATGTATTGCAAATGATTATGGATGTCTATGTTTTTGTTTCTTTTCATATGCAAATAAATGAATGCAAATGAGTAATAATGAAATGAATGAATCTATATAAGATGTTTATGTATGCAGCTAACATCTCAAAACACAAGTACTCGATCGAAGAAATGATGAAGAAGAGACCACTTAGTGAAGAAATGGTGAAGCTTCCATCTCTAATTCAACAAATGAAGAGATCGCTATTATTACACCCAAAATCACTCTAAAGTCACAAAATGCAAAAGGAAATGCAAAATGATATGCGAAATGCAACCTAAACCTAGTCATTGGATTTAAAATGCTTAAGATTCATCATTGAGCATAATGAACACAATAGGCAGGTTAGAGTTCCTTTCTTTCTCAATGTGCAATATTAATTATCTTGTTTGCAATGACCCTTTTTTTGTTCATATCCTTGGACAGATTTCATAGGGACTTGAATTGCATCATAAAGAAAATCCCTCAAAACAAACAAAGAAATGATATGGACCTCCCTGTAGCATACAAATAAGCGGAGTCGAGGTATGTGAGGCTATTTCACATTAATGTGAAGGCTCTTATCACAGACACCCAACTAATTTATATGTTTCCAGATCATCGGGATCATTCCTACAAGCAGAGAACAAAGAAAATATTATGCCCCCAATCCTTGCTCCTCTTAGTCAATATAGACTTCCTCGAGTTACTCAGGGGGATAATAATCGAAAACCAATATAAAAGACAACATACAAAGAAAATTTTCATGCATAGCTCAAACTGTTTAGTGATTGTTTTCCATTATGTTGTTTTGCTTGTTAACTTAGTGATAAAAAATTTGTAGTAGTCAGGGGACAGATGACTGACTCGGAGTGGACGACCGGTTTTCACTGACGGGAAAATGACTTGTTTGATATTGCTTAGGACATGGGATATGCTTTGTCGGTTTTCCTAAGACTAGGGCATTGATCAGTTTCAAGTCATGTGGGTTCCAACCAACCAGGGTGTCACGAAAGTGACTGCAAAATATGTACAAGCGAAAGCAAAGATGCATGAAAGCGGGAAATGCCAACATTGCATTGATAGATGGAGCGCTTGAGTACAAGAGGCGCCTGTTTACCAGGTTTTCACCTGCTTGGCAGAGAATCATTTTTTTTTACCAAGGTGCCTGTTTACCAGGTTTTCACCAGGGCATTTTCTTTTTTACATTTTTTTTTTTTTTTACTTTTTTCAAGACTTTTCCAATTTTAAGGATTTTTTATTTTTTATTTTTTATTTTTTATTTTTTATATGATTTTTCCATTTTTTTAGGATTTTTTTTTTCAGGACTTTTTCAGCTGTACAGTTTGCTGGAGCAGAAAATGCTAAGTAAAGAATCTTTTCAGGTGGATGGTGTAAATCGGTTCTCGGAGCTGTTCTCCTTCCGATGTTGAGAGCTGATAGGCACCAGAGCTGAAGACTGCAGTAACGATATAGGGACCCAGCTAGTTGGGTTCAAACTTCCCTTTGTTGTCTTGAAACTGTTGATTTTTTGGATTTTCTCTTAGTACTAGGTCTCCAACCTGAAATCCTCTTTGTCTAACCTTCTTGTTATATCCTCTAGACATTCTCTTTTGGTACACTCTGAGATGATCAAATGCCACTTACCGACGTTCATCCAGCAATTCGAGTTCTTGCAATCTAGATATTCTGTGATCTTCATCAATAACAAGACCTTGCAACGTAACTCTTAAAGATGGTATTTCTACTTCAATAGGTAATACTGCTTCAGACCCATACACCAAAGAGAAAGGTGTAGCCCTAGTAGGTGTTCTAATACTTGTTCTGTAAGCCCATAGTGCAGGATTGAGCTGTAGATGCCAATCCTTCCCAGATTTGTTCACTGTTCTATGCAAGATAGTCAGTAGGTTTTTGTTAGACACCTCGGCTTGTCCATTACCTTGAGGGTAATATATTGATGACCAATGTTGCTTTATTTTGAATTTCTCACAAAGTTCATCCAGGTCTTTATTCTTGAACTGTCCTCCATTATCAGTCACGATGGATGAAGGTATCCCATACCTGCAAATTATATAGTTTAAGATGAATAAGGTGACTTGTTTACCAATTGCTTTGATGAGCGGAACCGCCTCTACCCACTTGGTGAAATACTCAGTGGCCGTTATGATGAATTTATGTCCGTTGGATGATGCAGGATATATCTGACCAATGAGATCAAAGGCCCATTGCTGAAAAGGCCAGTGTGTAATGAATGGTATGAGATCCCTCGCCGAGGTGTGTATGAGATTTCCATGAAGCTGACATTTCTCACAAGTCTTAGCAAATTTTATGGCGTCTTTTTCCATATCTGGCCAGTAGTAGCCAACCCGTAATAGTTTTCGAGCTAAAGTAAAACCATTTGAATGAGATCCACAAATACCTTCATGGACTTCCGATAATGCACGTTTAGACTCTTAAGTTTCTAGACATCTAAGCAATGTACCGTCCAAACCTCGTCTAAATAAATCATTAGCTATGATAACATACCGCGAAGCGTTTCAAGTTAGGTTTCTTTTCTCATTTCGAGTAAGATTTTCGGGAATAACTTGGTCATGTAGATAGGAGTAGATGTGGCTATATCTGGATGAGTCATGTCCAATAATAGAACAAACTATTTGGGTTTCAGGGGAATCATAAGCTAGGTAACACAACTCTTCCACCAGGAATTCAAAGCGAGCATTGAACTCTTGTAATTTAGGTATGGATGCCAGAGTGGCCATAGCATCTGCTGCTCTGTTAGCAGACCTTGGGATCTGCTGGAATGACACAAAAGCAAAGTACTTCTTTAGATCGTCCACCATTCTTTTGTAAGGCATCAACTTCTCATCTTGAGTTTGATATGTGTCGCTGATTTGATTGATGACCAGCTGAGAATCTCCATAAATATGTAATTCAACAACCTTCCATTCAATGACTAGCTTTATCCCATTTACCAAGGCTTCATATTCTGCAATATTGTTTGTGCAAGGGAATAAAATCTTGTAAGATTTTGGGATGGAGTACTTTTGAGGAGTAATGAATAATATGCCAACACCTGAACCATTTTGAGTAAAGGACCCATCAAAGAACATCTTCCAGGGTTGTTGAGTAAGATGAATTATTGATTCATCTGGGAACTCGATGTGTAGCAGTTGAGTATCCTCAAGTGGAGCTTCAGCAAGTTGATCAGCAATTACCTGTCCTTTTATGGCTTTGCGTTCCACATATTCAATGTCAAACTCTGTAAGGATCATTACCCACTTTGCCAATCTTCCGGTGAGTGTTGCTTTATTAAGAAGATACTTGAGTGGATTGATTTTGGCCACCAACTTGACTGAATGTGCTAGCATATAGTGCCTCAATTTTTGTGATGCAAAGACTAATGCCAAGCATGCTTTTTCTATTATATTATAATTCATTTCATAAGACACCAATGTCCTGTTGATGTAATAGATAGCTCTTTCCTTTCTGTCATCATCCTGTTGCGCCAAAAGTGCCCCCATTGATGAATCTGTTGTTGATATATATAAGATTAATGGTTTACCTTGAATAGGTGGCATTAAGATCAGTGGATTTGACAGATACTCTTTGATTTGCTGAAGATGTTGTTCACATTCTTGATCCCAATTGTATAATACACCTTTCCTTAGTACCTTCATGAAAGGTTGAGCCTTGTCTGCTAGCGGAAAAATGAACCTTCTAATAGACTGGAGACATCCTTGTAGACTTCTCATTTGACTGATATTCTTTGGAGGCAGAATTTCCATTATGGCTTGGACTTTCTCAGGATCAACTTCGATTCCTTTTTTTGAAATAATGTATCCAAGTAGCTTACCAGATGTCACTCTGAATGCACACTTCTTTGGGTTTAACCGGAGTTTGAACTTTTCCATTCTATCGAGGATAGGACCTAACTCTTGAATATGTGTTGATCTTTTCATAGTTTTTACTAAAGTATCATCAACGTAATCTTCCATATTCTTGTGCATCATATCATGAAAGATAGTTGTAACTACTCTCTGATAGGTTGCTTCTGCATTCTTTAACCCAAATGGCATAATGTTCTAGCAAAAGGTTCCCCATGCACAGGTGAAAGCTGTCTTTTCTTGATCTCCAGGAGCGATTTTAATCTGATTGTAGCCAGAAAATCTGTCCATTAGTGAGTACATCTCATACCCAGCTGTCATGTCGACTATCATATCAATATTTGGCAATGGAAAGTCATCTTTTGGACATTCTTTATTGAGATCTCTAAAATTTGTACAAACTTTGATAGATTTATCTACCTTCGACACAGGTACTATGTTGGAAATCCATTCAACATAATATATTGCTCTGATAAATCCATCTTTAAGTAGTTTCTCTAGTTCAGCTTTGACCAATAGTGCGACATGCGGGTGCATCTTACGGAGTTTTTGTTTAACTGGTTTTACTCCTGGTGTGATTGAGAGATGGTGCATAATGAGATCAAGATCCAAGCCTGGCATATTAGAGTACGTCCATGCAAAATTTATTCTCTTCTCTAAGAATAGCTAAGTGAAATCCTTCAATTCCTCTATCGATAGTGATTGAGCTACGTGAATAATTTGTGGTGTCTCTTGATTCCCGATATTTACTGGCTGAGTTGGCTCGATCAATATTGAAGACAGCTCCTGAAAATGACTGGGCAGTATACCAAGTATCTCACCTTCAAGCTCCTCAGAGAGGTTTTCACCTTTAGGTACGTCCTTTATTTTCTCTTTTTTAGATTCTGACACCGCCACTGTATGGTTTTCGCCATCAGATCTTTTATTTTTATTTTTCTTATTTTTGTGACTAAGATACTTGATATCCTCTTCAGTAATATTTTCACTCCATTCACTGGTGGAAGAGTTCATAGGTTCGACTACATTGAGATAATAGGATAATGTATAGTCATTGGCAAAAGTAGGTATATCCATGGGTTGATTATGTAAAGTACAGTCAATCAATTCGGGATGTATTAAGAACAAATTTTGGATAGGTTCAAGAGCGTTCATGGTATTGTTATCACAACTATATTGTTATCACAACTACAGATTGAAAAGTCAAGTTCCAGAATGATACATTGCGTAAGTGTCTCGAGACCAGGAAGAGTCAGATCATGATTATTAAAGTTCACGTTAATATTTAATCGATCTAATCCAATAGACATACTTGTAACGTCGTTTACTACGTCAGTCTGGACGTAATGTCGTGGTTTAACAACAATAAGACTAGTAGGAAACTTTTCATTGTTTGTATCAGATGATTCTGATTTTGAGTCTGAGTGGATATCATCATGAATAGGACTGTCATCAGAGTCCTCAGAATCATCAGAGTTATCGAATGAAGTTTCCAAGTCTCTGTCAGGTGATTTAGTAAGCATATGTATGGTATCAATACTAACATCTTTAATGCTACAAATTCCTTCATATTGTAGTTCATTTGTCATTTGTATCTGACACACCTGTTGACATGATCTCATTGTTTCTGTGATTTTTTTTCGTCTACTCCATTTAGCTTCTTCTAGACTGGTAACTGGTTCTTGTTCTGCAGCTTCTAACTCTTCCTGTGTAGTGCTATAACTGATTTGTTTTGTTTTAGGATAAGGATACATAGATGAGAAGCTTTCTGGTATTGTTCCTTCTTTCAATGCTTGTTCATAATTTGCTTGCCTCTTTTGTCTAATTTCTTGTATTTCCCTCTCTAGTTTTATGCGCATCAGCTCTTGAGTATCATCTATGACACCACTAGATTCTTCTGGAGTTTCTGCAGTGGATGTGTCTGAAAGATAGTCAGGACCCCATTCATACTCGTTTGAATTAGTCTTCGAATCATCTACTTGTTGCCTGCCATTATATGTGATTGGAACTTTTAATGGTGCAAACAATTCTCTGATTCTCACAAATTCATCTCTTATATCCTCAGGAACCTCGACTTCTTGTATTATCGTAGCTGATACCGTCAAAGCTTGAGCACTGACTATTTCTTCTTTCTTGACTGTTGATTCATCTTTCTCTTTTCTACACTTTGCTTTTGTTTGTTTAGTGTTTGCTTCATGTAATGTTAAAGGTGATATCTTTTTCAAGCCTTTAGACTTAGAGACATGTTTTTGTTCTGATGTCTTTTTAGGATTGTATCCCAGTCCAGCCTTATCATTTGTGGATTTGGTTTGTAGCTGAATTGGTTCAGTAATACCTTCTTTTTGTTTGCCCAAAGGACCAGTACTTGAGTACCCCATGCGTTGAATCATTTTGTAACCACGACCATATTGGTTTGAGGAAATCTCACAATGTTGTACCTCCTCATTTGAACTATCTTCCTTAAAGAGCCAGTTAAGCACATCATCCTCTTCAATTTCATCCACCAAGGAGGTAGAAGACTGTATGGAGAGACCATCATATATAGTATTCAGAACTGAATTTTGTGTTCTCATAGCCTCTGATGGCTTGCCCAACTGTTTTGGCGATGGAGGGAGAGAAACTAATGATAGTACCCATTCTAACTTGTAGCCATCCATGCCAATATCTGTAATCTTCAATCTCTTTTCTAAGTCTTTCATCAATGTTTCTAGATCTTCATTTGGAGAGGCTGCCCTATTATGAGGCACAAAAGTATCTGCACCTTTTGTCAATGCATTACAGATGAAATTTGTATCAACAGGAATATTGACTTCAGCTCCATTATAAGGAAACTTTAAGCATTGGTGATATGTTGATGGTACTACCTTCATTTCATGAATCTATGGCCTACCCAGTAATATATTGTATGACAATGGAATATCAAGAACCTAGAAAAGGACATCTCTCTCTATCGGTCCCACTCTGATTGGTAATGATACCAAACCTTTGGAGGTCCTCTCTTCTTCATCATAGGCTTTAATTGTTATTTTCTTTCCTGGATCAATGACATTTTCAGAGAATCCTAGATGTGTAAGCAGATGATAAGTACAGATATTCAACCCCGCACCTCCATCTATCAAAACACGTTTAACTCTGTGTTTGTGGATCATGGCTTCAATATGCAATGGCTGGTTATGTGGATGATTTAATGAATTGTCATCTTCCTCAGAGAAGGTCAAATAGTGAGGTGAAGCAGATGACCCAACATAGACTGAAACCGATCAATGTCTAAATCTTTTGGAATGTTGGTAGTGAGCAATGCTTTGTCTAGGATTTCCTTGTGAGCAGATGAGAGCTGTAGCAATTCAAAAATTGAAATTTGAGCATTTGTCCTTTTCAACTGTTCAACCATGCTGTATCTAGAGGATGATGATGAGGTTAATCTTTTAAATTTGTCCAAGGTTGATTCCTTTTGTTTGTTTGGCAAGGCTGTTGGATTTGATGTTTCCTGAACCAGTTTGGAAGAACTAGCTCCTTGGAGGGTAACTTTCTTTTGAGATCTGGTCAGAGCTTTTGCATATCGTGATTCATTTGGTTTATCTTGAACTATAATCACATTGCAATATTCTGAGTGTGAAGGTTCAATCATGTTGATAACGTTGTCCTGGCTAGCATAAGCATAATTTACCTTGGCACCTCCTTTGGTCTTTGAGGAATCACCTTGTTCATAAGCAGGCAAAGGGTTTTTAAATGCTTTATGATCAGCATTGGCTGGATGATTCCCAACAACAACTTTACCAGCATCTATGAGATCCTAAATCTCATGTTTTAGCTGCATGCAATTGTTTATGTTATGACCCTTATTCCGATTGAATTCACAGTATTCATTTTCTCTCCACCATCTTGGTTTGACATCCGAATCATATGGTCTGGAGTTATCTGGTAGTGTTATCAAGTTGTTTGCCAACAAAGTTTTGAAAGCAGACTCATATGATTCTTCAAGAGGAGTAAAATCATGCTTAGGTTTGGAAAGCCAAGGCTTGTCTTTGAACCATTCCTTTGTTTTCTTTGGCGGATTCTCTGCTGCAATCTCAGCAGCTTTAAGTGCTTGTGTACCACTAGCCAGGTTGAATATTGTAGATTTTGAGTTGGTTTTGACAGTGTCTACTACTCCATCATTAACAACATTCTTGTTGTTGTCTTTGGCAAATTTCCAATACTTGTTCTTCTCTTTAGAGCTAGATCTTGTTTGTGTTTCTTTCCAAGGTGTGATATCCCCCTTCTTTATGAGCACATCTTCCATTCGAATGGCATTATCTACCATTTTGTTAAATGATGGGTGTACTTGCATTTGTACACTATATTTTAGTTTGGGGACCAAGTTATTGACAAATATATCCAGTTTCTCAGACTCTGGAATAGGTCGTGAGTACCTAGAGAACATCCTTCTCCAGCATTGGAGAAAAGTAAGAAGAGGTTCCCTTGTTTTCTGTTGAGTGTTACAAAGATCGATCATAGTCACAAGATGTCGAATGTTGTATGAGTATTGTTGTAAAAATAGTTGGATTATTTCTTCGAATGTTTTTATTCCTTTGGGTAGACTTGAGAACCATTCCATTGCTTGACCCCCTAAACTCCTTGGGAAGAGACGCATGAGGTACGTTTAATCATGCATGAATTCCATACAAGCAGCACAAAATTCCCTAACATGATCTTGAGGATCTGAGGTACCATCATATTTGTCAAATTTTGGGATTTCCACTCATGAAGGGAATGGAGGCATGTGTAAATTCTTGTCAAATGGAAAGGGACATATTGTTTCCAGAGAATATTGTTTCGGGGACTTGTCCTTATTCTTCAGCTCTGTGAGCTCTGTCCGCAAAGCTAGTAACTGTTTGTGTACCATGATTATAGGTGAGTCTTCCCTTTTAGTAACAAGTGTCTGAACATCATATCCAATAGGAAGTTTGGCACCTTGATTTGCTAGTTCTAAGAAATAGTCTTCCTTTTCTCGGGTCATGATAGTTTTCATCATTTTTCTAAAGTCTTTGTCTTTCTGACAGTCAAGGATTTATTTTTCTCGAGGTTCAGCAGCTTCATCAATCTCACTTGATGATGATGAGTCATTATGATTTTTCAGGAATATTACGGTTGTTTTTGTTTCCATCATTGTATTATGTCTCATGTATAGTGGGAGATTTTGGTTCATCAAAAATTGGTCCGCCTGATGGCGATGACATGTCAGTGAGGGGATCCTTCACATAGAATGGATTATCTTGATAAGTGAAGGTTTTTTCTTTGCTTTTGGCTTGTTTCTTATGAGAACTCTTGTTTTGAATAGGCATTTTTATGGATTAGTGTGACCTAGAGTTGTTTTTGATGCAGAGGTCAAGATCAATTTCAGTGCTAGTTTGTTCGGTTTAAGTAGATCAATTTCAGTGCTAGTTTGTTCGGTTTAAGTAGATCAATTTCAGTGCTAGTTTGTTCGGTTTAAGTATTGTTTGAGAGAAACAACTAAGATTTAGTTTGGTTTCAGGAAAGATCTATCCTGTATAAGACATTTACTTGGGTTGATTCTAAAATAGTAACTAAGATTTAGTCTGATTCAGGAATGATATATCCTATGTAAGACATTATCTAAGTGACTTGAGTTTGATAGGTAGTTTGATTGAACTAGCTGAAGGGTGATCAACCAAATCGTGCAACAAAAAATGGCAGAGGTACACTATCTTGATCTGTTTTATGCTCAAGAAAATTTGATAACCAGTATTATGTTCGCGGTAGACTGTGTTTTTGGCAAGTTTGACTGTTCTGTCTGAAAAAACCAGAGACTCGTATGACTGGGTTTTCTGAATCGGATGACAATTTAGTAGTTATAGGATGACATAAGTTTTGTTTCGTATGAGTTGCTGCCTTGTACCGTATGACTGATGGGCATGTGCAGGACGACAAAAGATTGAGGTTGATTCTACCTCGTATGAGACAGGATACAGTGCAGGATGATGAATGATTTAGACTCATACGATAGAGAATCTGCTATAGAACGACAATTGAGTAGATTCGTACGACACAAGACTGGTGCAGCACAATAAATTAGCAGACTCGTACGACTGTTCACAAGGCAGAGACTAAAAATTCTGAGTTTTCTGACTGCTGAGTATGACAAATTCTAAGATGGACTGATTTTTTACCAGGATATACTAGTTTCTGACACGGACAGAGTTTTGACTCACTGAGTTTGTTTCTTGTCTTCTCCAATTTTGGTATTCCAAGTTTTGTTTCAGGGATGAAAACACTGAAAATAGGTAGTACGTATAGTAACTCCAATCACAACATGCAAACCCTAAGGAAATTGGTGAGGCAAGAAAACCTTTGCTTGTAGACTCAGGTACACACCCAATAGCTAATCAGAATACGGCTGTTGAGTCTCACGCAATGGATTCTCAATGCCGTATTATCCAACTCCAAACGCTAATGGGGGCACGAAATGACAAGTATCTTGGGAGAGTTACTATCTCTCTTGCACAAAGATTATCTCCCTTTCGGAGGTGAACTGGGTAGCTTCTAATTTTAATTGGATTTAGTAAGGGATCCATTCAATGCATCGAGGTATAAACTCAATTAAGAGGTCTCCCAGCCTTGAAAACCAAGGTTTAATATACCCGAAGGTACAGAGGAGAGCTATTCCCGAGCACTGTCGTTGACTTGATTTTCATCAAATCGCGTTTATTTTATAGTGGGTTGGAGTACTTGGCATCTAGCCATTCCCACTTAGGTCATTCCCCTCTCACCAGCCCTAAAGGCTATAGAGTTATTAGCTCCTCGGGAGGGCAGGTTTGCTAAAGATGTTGCAATCAATCTTAAGAAAGCACTTCAAGGGTCTGGATTTCTGATTGTCTAAAAGAAGACAAGAGCATACTCTCCTACCTCTCAGATTTTTCTAAAACATGAAAGACAGATTTTGTTCATTAACCAAATAGCAAGTTAGGTGCCTAAAAATGAATTTAAAGAATACATGATGTTTAGTCAATTCTCCTTAGGCAACCTGCAAAGACAACGAATCAGTAGTCATATTGTCTTTGTGCGACAAGCATATTCTTCAACAAGCGTTTTGCAAAAACTAGTTAGGCTGTGAAAAATTCTGAGACAAACAGATAAACAGTCAGGGTCAGTCGTCAGAATAATAAAAAAAATGATAAAATCATGAAATTTGCCTTTTTACCAGAGAATACAGAATCGTACGACAAAGTCTTGACTCGTACGAGACAAGATTCAGTATCGCATGAAAGAAGATTGTTGATGATGTCTGCTTGTATGACAGAGGATTTATGCTCGTACGATAGAAGATATGCTAGTACGATAGGATATGGAAATTCGTGCGACGCCTGCAGTTTATCATTCAAGCCTGTGGGAATTTTCGTACAAGATGTACGGACGAAAAACCAAAAAATCAAAAAACCTGAAAAATAACAAACAAAAAAAAATCAATCTTGGAGGCCGAAAAAGAAGTAGTCTTCGGCCCCACGGTGGGTGCCAGAAATGTGTGTGTGAAAAATTAAACCTGTAGCTGCAAGCACAACACTTCAATTAAGTCATTATATGCATGGTTAGTAATCAATAATCAATAAAAATAAACCATAGCAAAGCGACCGATTGCCTTCTAAATGATGCAAGTATAAGATTGCTCTCAGTTTTTTATAAGCAATACCAGTGACTAGACTACACCAAGCCGAAGGATTTAATCTATATGATATTAAGCTATATGGATGCAAGATGAATGAATAATTCAAGCAATAATAACCAATTCAAGCAACAATGGATGCAAGCAATAATGAATGTAAAATGGATGCAAGTAATCTAAAAAAAAAGCAATAATAATCAATCAATGACTCCAGAGCGAAATTAGCATGATCATAATCTCCAAGTGTGTTCTCAAAAATCTCTGGGGTGAATTGGAATGAGAGCTGATGACTGAATTTATAGAGAATTACAGAGAGATTATGAAAAAGCTCAATTTAGGATTAATTGAAATAATTGAGAAATCAGGTTGAGTTAACCTTGAGATAGATTCCAATTATAATTCAATTGAAATGCATTCAAATTAGAAGTCCAAATTGCTTTAGAAAACAATAATAAATCAATTCCATGCATTTGTGATAAAAATAGATAATTCTTCAATTTAATCAAGAAAATAGTCTTCTTAATGCAACTGAACTTCTTTTCTAAAAGCTTTGAGTTCCAATTTAAGAGAATAATTAATAATTCAATTAATTGCTTTTCTGATTTCAAGTTCTCAATTTAGAAAAAGAAATAATATCTCAAGTTTGATTTCTCTCTTAATTCAATTCTTTTTATTTAATTTTCAATTCAACTCTTTGTTTTGTAATAAATTCTTCTTTTTGTAGCAAATTAATTCTTTTTTTTGCATGATTGAATGACAAATTTATTAATTATTTAAATATGCAAAGATATTTAATAAATTAAAATAGGATAATTAATCAAAATGAATATTCTTGGAATGATTCAATTAATTAAATAAATATTTAATTAATATTGGGTAATTGATTTTGCCATGTGATATTTGATAATTAAAGAATTAATTATGTGCTCAAGATTGATTTAATTGCCTTTTGGTTAGGACCTTGGTGATGTTGTCGAGATTAGGGGCCCATGGTTTAGATGACCATTTTTAGGGTATTACAATAGTGTCAATATATTAGGTGTGGATTGATGGATGAGAACCATGTTTATGATGTCATGTGTCTAGTACATAAATAGAAAATAGTATACTTCTATTAAACTATAAATGAGAGTAAATACATGTATGAATTATAAAAAATCAAAAATAATGATCATTATCATACTTATTGATGGGTACACATCTTCCTTGATTCTCTTAGATCGAGAGTCTATAGTATATTTGGATGGAGTGTTGATACAATGTTGTTGTTCTTAGGTACTTGACTCACTATAATAGAGTGTTGACTATTGGATTGAAGTGTTGGAATAAAATTCTTACTGCTCTAATAGATCTCCTTCTAATACTTAGTCTCAATATATTATAGGCATGGTTGATAGATGAGAACCATGCTTATAATGTCAATGTCTAGTACATAAATAACAAACATTATACTTCTGTTTAGTTACAAAATAAGAACAAATATATGTATGAATTATAAAAGAAAGATGACTGATAATTCTCATACTTAGCAATGGTTACACATTTTTCTTGATTCTCCTATATTGAGAGGCTATTCAGATATGGAGGGAATGTTAATACAATATTGTTGGCCTTAGGTACTTGACTCACTAAATAGAGTGTTGACTTGTTAGACTCGCTTGATTTAAGTGTTGGATTACCAAGTCTTAATGCTCTAATGGTTGTCTTTCTATACGATATATAGTGTTGACCAATATATTATAGGTGTGGATCGATATAAATCATAACCATATTTTTGATGTCATGTTTCTAGTACATAAATGTTTGTGGAATGTGTGCAAAGGAAACTTCAAAGTGTGAAAAATATATGGTGTGGAACATGTGACACAATACACCACTGTGTGTTGGTGTATTTGGTGCTAAGTGTTCAACCTATATGGATCTATTCCTTATGGTGTTGGGCCTTCCAAATCCTATGATAGAATTTTATATAGAGGATTTGATGCCATGTGTTGTGAACATGTGGTCTAATACGAAGTTGTTGAAGGTAAAACATATAATGTAACCCACAATTTAGAGGTGTACAATTCATATAAAGTGCATTATGTTGAAGGAACATAGTAAAGTTGCTAAATCTTTACACATAATGCATTCCTAATGTTGTGAAACAATATGCATAATTACTAGGGTTGACACTTACATAGTTGTGCATAAAGTAATATTTTAGATATAAATCTACGAGTAAGGTAACTAGGTATTATGATAGCATGAAAGTGTATGCGTGAATACTATATATAAATTAGCATTGTTTATGACTTGATGCACAAGGTTTTGCTCATATCAAACACCCTTTTCTTAAGTAGTGCCAATCCTTATTGCATTTTTATGTATTGATTAAGTTGTATGAATTTGAAGAAATGGTGAATCAACGTGTGTGGTTGTGCTTAGATAATATGCCCTTCCTTGAGTAGTGATGATCCCCATTACATTCTTATCTGCCTAAAGATAATGACACAAAAATGGGATATATCTAACTATAAATGCACTAATATAGGATAAACTAATTGGATGGTGTTATTTAGCTTGATATGTATGATGATACATGGATATTTATGTGCTTCTCTATTGATCATATGGGCACTCAAACTTGCAAGCCTCAAAATTACAAAAAAGGTTAAGTATTGTCTCTTTCTCCATCATTCCTTCGATCTAATATTACCTAGCATTATATCAAATAAGAGAAATATCACATGGTTCCTCATTATATTTCCACATTTTATGTAATTTTCACCTTATACTTAGTTTTCACCCAAACATGATTTATTTTTTAGTATATTAATGCTCTGTCTTGATGTTCAAAAATAATACCTGTTCTTTATATCACATAGTTTGTGATTTTTTGAACTATGTGACTATGCAAAAACATATTAAGAAGGAGAAAATTTTGAAGGAAAGGTAGAAGAAGTATAAGGGTTATTCTTGTCACAAAGTTCGTGAGTTTTTGAACTTTATGGAGTTGTGATATGATTAGTCGGGTCATAAAAAAATGCAACAAAATGATCAAGGAAAATGAAACAAGTTCAAAGCTTTTAAAATGCACATGTTCATGACATCATAAAGGTTACAATTTCATGAGCTTTACAATATGGTTTGTTAGGTCAAAAAATGTGTGAGATAATGAACAAGGTAAAATAAATAAAAAGGAATAAAGGAAGCAAAATTGATTAAATTCTTGATGTCACACATTTTGCAAGATTGTGAACCTTATGATAATGTGATAATGATCACCACAAGAATAAAGTTGTGACAAATAAGAAATAACAAGGAGAAAGAAGGAAAATGAAGGAAAAAGGGAGTAAGTTTTGAAAGTTGCATAGATTGTGAACTTCATAAAAATACAACATGGCTCATGTTAGCACATAATTTTTCAAACTTATTTATGCTATTAAGATGATATTTTCTTATGCTTTTCAATAATTATTTTTTATAATGAGAATAGTTATTGTTGAAGTTTTATGTGCAGGAATGACCCTACAACACCAATTCCCATCCATCTATGATGTGTCTCTAGAGAGTCAACTGTCAGCTGGGCAATTAGGGAGTGACATTGAGTAAGATAAGGCTTTCACTTTGACAAATTTAGCCAAAGAAGAAAAATCTATGTAATATCTCAAAGATTGAGCTTTTGTGAGGTTTTGTTCATTTTATATAAAAAATCATAAACATGTGTATCTCATTGAGGGGATCACATTTTGTAGAGAAAAGCATATTAGAACCATTGGTGTAGCTTACCCCGAAGAAAGTACCTTAGCAAAGCAAAAGGTCATCAGGAAGTAACTAACTTTCACGAGAAGGGGATAAGAGTTATCCCGATACCCGATAGGCACATCAGGAGGATATACACTGACATGGTAACTACTAAAGCATCATCGGGAAATTATTTGCAATCAGAACATGTGAGTTAGTGTTTTGTCGAAAGACGATAAGGCTATCGGTAAGACCTACACCAACAGGAAGAAAGATGTAAGTCATCGACATAACTTAAAGAGATCGCGATGTATCATTTCAAGCTATCCCGATACCCGATGGAAATAACAAAGCAGAATGTTCACTGAAGAAAAAATAACTATCGGTAGAAGCTATGCAAGGTTATGTCAATACTCGATAAGGGCATCAGGAATACACATGCTGATGAACAAAAAAGTGACTTAAGGAATGAAATATTTCTGGTGGTGCCAAGGGAGTAATTCATCAAAAAAGCATATACTGATGAGCCATTACATATGTAATTCAAAATTGAAACCAAAGTAGCTTGTATTTAATGCTTATGACTGAGAAGATTGATGGCTCACACGAGGTGAATTAAGAACCAAGTGCAAATGGTGTCCTAGTGAAAAACACACCAGATGAGAATTATTGCTCACAATTCTTCACGCATCATGAAAGCTTCAAGTTCATCAGGAAGAGAGAGAAGTGCTAAGGGCTCTGAGTCTATATCCAAAAAATCTAAAATAGCAGAAGTCCCTCCCACATAGAAATTAAATCAAGATATTATTGATCAATTGCAGTCTCCAGGTCCAAAATCAAGAAGGTCAAAACAACATTTGCCCATAAGTGATCAACTTGAAGACAAATTTAAAGGGGTTGGAGACGTATGGGCAAAGGTGAGGGGTTATGAACTCTACCTGTTTCATTTTCTGAGAAAAGATAGAGAAATACCAATTTGTAACCCATGGATAACCAACTTAGGTAAACTTGTTGTACTGAATGTTTTGGTAAATATCAAGCTGATGGAAGTCCTTGTCAAAAATTATAATTTTGTGAAGAGATGCATTCAATTTCCAAATGGCGATGTGTTTATCATATTTTTCAGTGGCACTATAGATGAAGTTTTTAGCTTAGATCCTAACCTTGACGTGCCCTTGTCATTTGAAGAACTAGAAGAAGAATTTGTTAAAATGGATACTACTTACAAAGGGTGGAACTTAGCCTTCCTCAGGGTTGAGAAGGGCATTCTGACTGAAGAGGATGGTCCCCCATTTAACATGGATATGTTCAAACACTACTTACAGTACACTTATATGTCATGCAAACAGGTTGGAGGTATAGAGGTCCCTAATGTGGCTAGTATTGGACCACTGTTGTTGGCAGAAAATGTACAAATGTATGAGTCAAGACCCTTTGATTATGCTACTTATCTTGCAGAAAAATTGCATGAGGCCAGTTTCTTGAACCTCATAGATAATAGGGAGCCCACTTTTAATTTTTACCCGTTGTTGATGCATTTGATTTTATTTTATGGATGATTTCGGGGTATATGGCCAATGAGTTTAAAATTGAACACAGTGGACAGAGCAGGTAAGGAAGAACCAGCACAAATGTGGACATTAGTATGGGACTCATCATACATTAGGTCAAACTACATTAAGTTCGAAGAGCTAATAGTAAAGCCATTGTACCAAGTTTATGGTGTCCCGTGTGAAGGATCTATTTCCACTGAGATTAAAAGATTCCTGAGACCTGCTGCTTTTGATGAGAGAGGTATTGTCAATCACAACTAGGGTGATTGGTTTGTTCATAAGGATTTTACTTGCTTCAGAATTTATGGTTTTGCAAGAACACCATATGTGTTGCCAAAATTTGTACCAAACAGGATTGCTTATTTGGAGATTGTAAGATAGTTAATTGTGTCAAATGCTAGACATTTTGGAGATATGCGTAAGCAAGCTTTCTTGCCCAGGACTCTTAGTTTTGGGGACTTCACCATTGTATCAACAAAGGCTTATGAATCCATTTATAGGAAATTAATTGAAGAATACAATTTCTTCAAATATACTGCTAGAGTCAATTATGACCCTAAAGGATATATTCACAGTTGTAAGAAAGGCCAGAATTTGGGAGATTATTTTCATATTTGCTTGGAAGTAGAAGATATGTTTACGAACATGGAGGAGGAAGAGGCCAAGATGGCCATTGATGAATTAAACAGAAATTTGGAAGAAAAGAAGAAGAGATAGCACGAAATGGAAACCGAAGAGGAGGAGAGTGAAAGTGAGTCAGAAGATGTTGAGATCGTATCCAAGCATCAAGCACTGGACACAGTAGAGGAACCTGGCTTACAAGATCAAATTGTTGCTAGGATTAACATCCATAGTGATGCACGATATGATGAGCATTCTTCTTTTGTGTCTAATGATGTTTTTATCAAGTCAAAATAATTTAAATCCTTTTTATATAATTTCAAAGGTAAAAAATTGAGGGAATCTATCCCAAGCATAACCCCTGAAAAAGAATCAGAACTGTTGAGGAAACTCAAGGAAGAAATAAATTTAGAATTAACTACTATAACCCCTCAAAGGGGAAGACAACTTCTTAGTGAAGAAGGCATCATCATATTTCTAGGATGGGATATGAGTGTATAATTTATTTTTGATAGCATGTTACATTTTGAGAATAAGGAATTTAAATTGGATATTTAGGGGGTGAATGATGTGTATATTGGCTCTAGGTTTGACTGGGGTGAAGAGGATCTTCTCTTGTGGGCTCTTTACCCTCCAAATAAGAGACCGAAGATCATTGATGTGGATAAAGACTTTGGTCATATGATGAAATTAAAAGTTGGTGAAGTGGATCCTATTGTTATTGCTGACATGGGCATCGATATTTCAAAATTTAATAAAGCACAATTAGTCAAAGTGATTAGAGAAAGAGATCAGTACAAGGGACTATATGAAGAGTTTCTAAAAAGAGGAGGACAGTATGTGCCATAGATCCATGATGGGTCTTGATGGAAAAACAAATGTGAAGGAGTGCAATTGGAAAACAAAAGGTTAAAAAAGAAAATGCAGAGTGTGAGGGCTGATGTAGCCTCTGTTTTACTGACTAAGAGATTTGAAAAATTGTAGGGCTTCCTTGAAGATTTTTGGGTTGTTTATCAGAAGAATATGGATAATGCAGTATCTCACAATCAGATTTATAATAGATTGGGAACTTTATTGCATGATAAGGCAATGGCCAATGCAGATGCCAAAGTTATTGAAGGAATACAAAGGTTGTTGACAAAACATGAAGAATTTGACACAGAACTGCAAAATGAATTTGATGAATGTAAGGAAATAGTACAGCATGGTTTTCCAGAGGTTGAAGATAAAAATGGATAGATTAAGGATAAGAATAAATATATTATGGAATGTCAAAGTCTTCTCAGTGCCTCCCTTAACATTGCCTGGTCTAATGGACTTGATATGACAGATACAATTGAGCATATGGAAAACTTTGTCATTATGGAGATTGTGGTCAGAGATATCATCTATGATGCGGATACCTACAAATCAGAGAGATACATGAAGCATATTCAGAAGTGTGGTCAAATACTTGGAGATCAACCATAAATATCAAAAGGGTGTTTGAAGATGTGACTTTATCTTATAGTCTATCAGTTTGTTCATATTGTTAGGGCAGTTTTTAGGTAGTTAGTTTCTAGTTAGTTTTTCCTTAATTTTAGTTTTAATGAAAGGGTATGCCCTTTCATTTTTCAAACCAAAACCTCATCTATATATGGAGGATCTTTTAGGAAAGACATATAACACAATTTTTTAAGTTTTATATCAAGACATTCTTTTATGCATTTCTTATGAACTCGATGTCTGGAAGTATCAAGTTGATGGATGATATACACTTAAATCAATTGGTTTAAGTATTATATTTTTAATATAAAGATTTAAGTTTTTTTATTCATGATGGTCTTTATCTTTTCAATTGATTGATCAGTTCCTTAGATAAATCTATTTGCGTAGATTATTTCATTGTGCAGTCTTATGTTGTTGTAATTAAGATTGATTTTTAGTTTGAACATCAGTTTGAAGGATTGGTTGGTAAAATTTGAATTGTCTTATTGCTCTTTCAAAGTAAAGTTAAATTCAGTAAGACTAACTGGATGTTACATTTGAATTACAGTTCATATAGAAGCCTTTGATATGATGGTCTTGTTTCATTAACAAGTTATTAAAATTGTCTCTAAGTTTAAACGTAGGATTTTTCATTTGAAATTATATGAAACGAGCAAGGAATCAAGGCACTGGTCTTTTATTTATTTTATATATTTGAATCAAGTATTTTCAGAGAAAGCTTCATCAAGGAATCATATTTCTAATTCATATAACCACTACCTTATAAATATTCATTTACAAACAACTAGTTACAGTTTTCAGATAATAAGATTGGGTTCGGGAACAACTGCCATCTTGAAGTCACCAAATTTCTTAAATTCGCTATAGAAAATTCTTTAAACTATAGATTTAGGTTTCAGGTATAGGTTCACCTGCCTTGGTTTAGTGAAGCTTGAAGTGTAGGGGAATTTGATCTATCAACCATTCTCATTTGTTGGCCAAGACTGGTTTGGAAGTCATTAAGAGAAGTGACAAAACTCTTTGATTTCCAATCTGTGGTTTTGGGAACCAACAGTTCACACAAAGGTTGAAATTATAAAAAGAAAAGAAGAGCTAAATACAATGAGGTTATTTAATATAGGGAAGGACACTGACTTTTTTATCTATCATAACTATCTCTATATGTTGTGTCTATCCTTCGAGTACCATAAATATGGTAAAAGATCCCTCATCTACTAGGAAATCCTTATAGCTCAAGGCCTTAATATACATAAATGAAGAAGATCTACATGGGATAGTTGTAGGTCCTTAAAGGAAAATTATGCAATTAATTCCAAGGATATTTGATATACAATTTTAGGCATGTATTAGGGAATAGGGCCCCTAAAGTGGTATGTGCATTTGTTGTAACATACCCATCAATGAATTTTGGTTAACATAGATTGACACACCCTTTCCCTAGGGTTAATCCAAATGAAAGGGGCCTAATTTCAAGGGGGTGAAAAAATAGAGAAGAGGAGAACCAATAGGAGAAGAAGACCATGTGAAATATTGGGATTTCAATTTTCTAGTCACAAGTATTACATTTTTATGATTGTATTGATGTTGGTTTGTTTGAAGTATACCATAAAATCTCTATAACATTAACGAATGAGTGTAATTAGCTAATTTGGTCAACCAAAAGGCCATAAAAGCATTCCAAAGTTTCTATAATATACCTTTTTAGGAGAAATAAATAAATATTTAGATTTATTTCTAGATGATTAAGTAGACTCATAATGTTTTGTATTTACTTTTATTTTTTTATTTGCATGTGTAGAACCTAGTTTATGTGTGAATTTAAATGGATATATTATTTGGGTATATCTTGATTAAGGTATCCCATTTGGTTTCAAGTATTACATACTTGGTGTAAAGTCCATCTTTTATTCCATTTGGATATAAGAACTAGTCTATATTTTGTTCCCCCTTCCATCACCTCATCATATTTAAATGAACTATTATATACATTTTTAGTTATGATGTCCTTTCCTACTTCTATATGCATGTGTACAAAAATAATTAAGTTTTTAACATCTTAAACACCCTACCTGGTAAGTTGTCATTATTATTTATAAATTAATGGCTTTTTTATTCAAATCAACACATAGATGCATTATGACAACTTGTATAGGGGCATAAATGTGCAACAAGTATGGTTTGGAATAGTAAAAGTGTTTGTTTCCTATGAATTCATTATATATATATATATATATATATATATATATATATATATATATATATATATATATATATATATTAGGAAACCCCTCCTTGAACTTACAAAGCGAGAAGTTAAGAACATCTTCCCACCCTAATAATTGGTCCTTAGTTTCCCAACATGAACTTAGGTTCGTGATATTCTTCCCAGGTTTGATACCCCTAGTACTTGGGAGACTATTTGGCCTTATGAATTTGGGACATAAAACTCAAATCACCAGTAAATTGGCATAATTTACAGGGGCACAATTTAACTAAACATAGAATTGGATGACCCTATTTAGTTATTAGTTATGATGCAACCAAGAAAATAGGTAATTAGTTAATATTCTTAAAATAATTACTATTATGAAAATATAGCTCTCCTAATATGAGGAGTTGTGAATTTGTCAAGGTTTGAATAATATATCACTAGCAAGGAAGGAGAATTAGAAATGTAGGTGATAGTTGCTAGAACCTATCAATATTAAGAGTTCAATATTGGAATTAGTGCATCAAAAAGTTAATGTGTGTGCTTCTAGTCTAGTGCTTCTCTTAGGTATGTTTCTCAATATTTTTATTATTAAATGAGTCTAGGTGATTGAAGTTATAGATGCTAGTCTTAAATGAGGTAAAGTCATATGGCATCTTGATTATATTTATTTAGTTATAAGATGAATTGAAGGCTTAGTGTGGTATATAAATCTTATTAATAGCCTTATGTCATGTATTTGTTACACTTAAACCTTAGTTGGTGATGAATACATGTAGTATTAAATACTTGCTCGTCATCATAGCTAGCAAAGTCTAGATGGGAAAAAGTGAACCACTTTGATAGGTAGGTGACCACCTATCAGGGACTCACTAATTAACCTCTCCACTTAGCATGCGCTATAGAGTGTAGAATTGATAGGTACCCCTTAGATGACACTGGACATGTCATAGAGGCTCTCTAAAATGACTTAGCGACACTCTATTTGGGGACACACATCTGGGTTTGAGACGACAACGTGACACGTTGGCATCCTGTATGGACAGAGTCACAAAGTCCGTACAAAGAACAGACTATCACAGAAACGTAACCAGATGACAAAACTAAGTAAAGTGATAATGCGAAAAGAAAATATGACTATTTATTAAGTAATGAAAAGGAAAGAAGGAAGACAAAGTATGTTCTCACAGCTAGTCCAGGATTGAAGTCTCCAGCTAGGTCCCCAGATCTACTCAGCAACTTGTGGAGACAAGAAAAGGGGTTAGAGGATTCAAATTTCATACAATGACCACAAAATACAAATATAACATCAAATATGCAAATGAAGCTTTATACCTTCTCTTCTCCTTCGGATTGAACTTTTGATGAAGTGATAAATGCGCCCCTTCCTCACTTGAATGGATTGGTTCTTTGGGAATGATGTGGATTTCTCTCCACTACACAACAACAAGGGGATTCAATGGATATTTTGATGATATGCTTGGGATTTGCAAAGTGTGAGATGAATTTGGCATCATATGGGTGTTATGGATGATCTCTAGAGCTTTATGGATGACATGAACTTACATAAAATATGTGATGAATTGTGAAGGGAGGAGACTCCAATTTATAGATTGGAGAGTGGCCAAATGAAGGGCCAAGATTGATTTGAAATAGAGGGTAGAGATTGAAAGAAGGTGGCAGAGGATTGAGAGGACAAGGTGTGGGGATCAAGAGATTTTCCATGAAGGCATTTCTTGTCTCCACATCCTACAAGGTAAATGAAGAAGATATCCCCAAGTAAATTGGGAAAGGAAAAGGAATATAAAATTCTTTGGGGAATGAGGAGAGTGTTGGTTGAAAATTTTGTAAACTAGATAAATTTACAAAATTGTAGTTTCAAACACAACACATGAGATTTAATCCTTCCTATTCTTCTAAGGGGAGGCTCCCCCTTTAAATTTATATTTGTAGTGTCATGAAATTGAGACCCTATCAATTTTAACCACATTTGAGGTCCTCACCTTGGCGACAACATCTTCCTTCCCAACTGGGACTTCTCTCTACATTTCCACCTTAAACCGCTCCTTATTAAAGCCCTGAGATGACCTCGGGACCTTGTTCGAACCCCAAGATAGGGCAGGACAAGGGTGTGGCACCCCTATCCCCCCTAGGATAGAGGTGTGGAACCCATGTCCCTCTAGGATAGGGACATGGCACCCTTGTCCCCCCCTCTTAGGGTGGTCCCAAGATAGGTCCCTCCGGTCCTATCTACATTTCGAGATTCTGAACTTCCCTGATATTGGCCTTTGGTGAATTAATCCTCTGAGGCATGTATAAAAGGGATTTGGTCCTCTCATTTTCATATACATGAATGGGTGATACAAAAGAGACAAAGGAAGAAATATACACAATAGGCAAAGTTCAAGCATTCAAGTCTTCCAACATTCATCAAGTCTTCTTCTTCATGTGTTTTCTTCATTCATCCATTGGAGAAAAAATTACAACATTCATTTGCAAGCATTTGTGTGTGTTAGGGTTTTTTCATGTTACATGCCATTGCATACAACATTTGTGATTACATTCAAGAAGCAAAGCAACCATTATCAACAAAGTGTAGATCTACAAGGTATACATTTCCATTATTTACATTCAAGCATTTGCAATTAATTAATTTCAAGGTTGATTCCTCAAATGGGGTTTGACTGAAGTAAACCCCTATCCACACCCCTTCTTCCCCTTTTTTCTATGTGTAGGTTGCAGGTGTGCAGCTGTAATTGCAAGTTTGGGCTTGATTTGCAGAGACGGAGAAACTCTTTTCATTCCATGGATTGTTTGGAGGACTGTGGATACTTTCAACATGTTCCTAACAACTTCTCCTCAAATTTGCAGGGCAGATCTTTACCAATCTAGATATCTCAGATCCGAAGTTACAGCATGATCCCGAATCGGTAGCCCCTCATTTCACTCATTCCATCTCTCTTTTCTACATAGTCAACAAGTCAACTTTCTTATTTACAAAAGAGGGTAAATCACACTTCAACCCTTGCAATCCACCTAGAATTCACTTCCTTGTTTCCCTTGGATTTGGATCTAGTGGATTCAAGCCCCTCTTTTGAATTTAAAGTCTTTCCAAGTGAAAATCATCCTAGTGGCTTCCTTTCTCTCTCCTAGGTGGGGAGTCACTAGGATCCAATTTTCCACTTTACACTATTCTACTCTGCTAAAATGAGATACAACCTTTAGTTTCTATTCTAAGCCTAGGTGGTGCATCATCCTATCCTCTTTTTCAATATAGATGTTATTCTTTTCCTCTTACATCAGGAAAGAATTTACAATATAGAGTGGTGATGATTCTTATAATTTTTTTGTTACTAATTAACCTAGAATGCAAGAATGATATAATGTAGAGAAGGAAAGAAGCAAAGTTTCTATGAAGGCCGAAAGTCCTCCTTTGCTTCTACGGGATGGGAAAGAGCGCTCAAGCTCAAAGTATACAAATTTATGCCCTCCTATCAACATTTCTTCAAATAACTTCCTCTGTAACCCAAAGTGTTAATCAAGAAAACCAAAATAAAGCACAAAGTTTTTATTTTTATTCCTTATTATAACTCTTTATGATATTTTTCTGAAAATATTGAAAGGATCTCAAAGTCTTCAAATCACAATTTTCCTTTTTCAAGATAACACAATAAAGTGCAAAGTCTTCAAAGTGTTTCCTTAATAAATCTCAGTTAATTTTATACTAAAAATATCAATATGAAGCACAAAGTCTTTAAAATGATATCACGTTCACCAATTCCTAATTCCATTAACAATAACCAAGATATGACACAAAGTTCACAAATTAACAATTGCCTCTATACTTTAACAATATTTTATCAGCACGCCTTAACTTGATCAATACATGAAATTATAATGAAAATGACATAAGAACACTCTCACCATAAAATACCAATGATTCCAACACAAAGTTTGGATACCAAAGCTTTCTTCTTATTGCATCAAGTTTGTAAAATCACAAAAGGAACACAAAGTTTCACTTTTTAACTCTTCATTTCAGTAGAGTTTTAGCATATAGATTAAAGGTAATAGATATGAATTACATTAAGAAATCTCATATATATAGGAGAGATGTGCTGAGAAAATATAGGAAAAACTATGACTAATTCAAAGATGAGTCCTAATTGACTTCGGACTCATGCATTGCCTAAGTGCAAAAATTAAATACAAAATGACACTTCAAGTGTCAAAGTTTTATTCAAAAATGCATCTACTACGAAAAATAATAAGTGTCACTAGACACTCCATTTCGATCCTGCTTCATGAATTCCTTGAATTTTCACAAATCTGCTTTCATCTATTCCTTATCAGGTCCTTTAGTGTGACTTGTGATGACCTTGACCTGGGTAATACAATCTTCAAGGCTCATGTAGCATTTCTTATATTTTTTCAAAAGTGAGGCTAGATCATCCAGATTTACTTGGATATCCACCAACTTATCAATTGAGGATAATGAGAAAACTTGTTTGTCAACCTCTTCACCAATCAACAAACTAAATTATTTGACAATAACATCCTCATGAGGGGGCTTCTAGTTCTCATTGAGGAAAGTGAAAGGAAGGGATGAAATCTTTTCGATGATGTCTTGCCTTTATCAGTACATTCTTTCTATGCTTTCCCCAAATCTTTCACAAGCACCTCAAGTGTGTTCATCTAATGTTCTAGTATTTCTTTTTGCTCAATGTACATCTTTGTTGAAGGGATCACTCCATTATCAACTAGAAATCCTCTAACTTCAACCAAGAGTCGAAGTCCTTCTCATGTGTTTTCAATTCATTTGAAAATAAATTCAAAGTTTTATCAATTTCAATTATTACCTTCTCCAAGTTGTTTACAAGAGTGGCTGTTGAACATAGGAGATAAGTTTCTTGGCTCAAAAATATATCCTTCCATTCACCCATTGTTCTCCCATGAGAATTTACCTGTTCAGCCTATTTAACAACTTGCTCATGCACTGAATAAGTGATCGAATCAATTACCTCAGATGATTTAGTAATCTTGATAAAAAATTCTATGAGCTGATCAACATGTTTCTTTAACTTGCCTTTCTTCACCTTTTCTTCATTGAACATTGCAACAAGATGCTAGAAAGAATCTTGAGCATCCTCAACTGTACCTTCATGTGTTTATTTTCCCAAATGAATTCTTCTAATGACATAATCAGTAGGCTACACTCTATCAATATTTGTATCTGAAGGGGGAATAGCCATCTCCACATATTTGTTCTTTGATTCATCTACCTTCACCCCAGATAGAGTTTTAGCCTTCTTCTTACCCTTGGGCTTAACAAGAACCAATTGATTAAAATCAAAATCATCCGCACAGATGACCTACTTTTTCCTCTTGGGAGTGTTAGACACTAAGCAAGGTGGCAATGATGAATCTTCATCTACTTCAATAGTCAAGACTCGTGTCACCAATTCCTGCGACTAAACACTAGTAGTAATAATGGGTGGAGTCGAGTAACAATGATGGGTGGACTTGGAGTAGTAGAAACTTGAGGAGGAACTTAGGTTTCTAATATGTACTTATCAAAATCTTCCAACATGGAAGAAGTAACCTCAGACAAATTGGGAAGGAAAACAGTATCAAGGTTGTCATGAGGTGTATATAGGGCAGATCCACTTGTGAAGGTGGAGGGAATATCATGTATTTCAAGAGCTTGGGATGAAAATGACATAGTAAAACCCAAAGAAATAGCATCAATAACAGAGATTGAAGTAGTACATGTGGGATCACATGATGTAGGAGGAATACCTTCATGCGTCTTTTGAGACTAGGTAGTACTTGTAATTTCAGGTAATCCCTCCTCATCAAATTCTCCTTCTTCTTGTTCCTGTTAATTTTCAAGATCATCTTCTTGTTGTTGATCATCTTCATTTTCTTCTTCTTCTCCTTCAACTTCATCATGGACCTGAGTCTCTTGAGTTGAAGACTCACGTTGGCTTTTACTTGTTCCAACTGTGAATTTGAATTTAGGACCTTTAGGAATGGTAGGATCTTGTTTGTTTTTGGTCCTTAAATCAAATATATTTCCTTTAGGGCCTACAACATCTTCTTCAAATGATTTGGTATAGAAGGTCTTCAACTGAACACCATGTAGATTTAACCAAGCAGTGGTATTATCAAGAATCCTTTGGAACCTAACCCTTATAGAATTATTCTCCTTTTGGGACCATTAAATGAGAGGCAAAGGTAACCCAAAAACTTTGTTTCTCTCATATGCAATATCTAAGATGTCACCATCTTCTTCAAGATCTTCAGGAACTTCAGCAAGATCAAGATTCTCAAATTGCTCTACTGTCAAACAATAGTAATCCAACCTACAGACATCCTCTTTAGTCCTGCAATCTACCCATACATCCTCAATCCGATGGATATGAGTTTAGTTATTTTTAATCTTATTCTTCATGTCCCTATAGTCGAAAAACTTCCTCGCTTTGAAGAATCTCATAGGCACTCTCCTTGTCTCCTCTTCCATGGAATGAGCCTTAGAGATGGAATTGGAGTATATCCCTATGGTGATGGAGAACTTGAGACCTATCTTATGAGCTTTGGACTGATGCTCATGGATAGATATCATCTAGTGAGCCATCTCCATAAGAATAATCTTGTTTGATGGATACATTGGGAGAAAGAAGAGCTCTCCATCAAAGAATCCAATCCTAATATATGTAAATGTGGGAAATTGAAGGAAAATGCAACCATATTTATTCACCACCTTCCATGCCTCATCTGACACCCTCTTGTTTTGAAGGTCCTTATTAAATAAGCACATATAATGAGCAAAGAAGGCATAATTTACTCTTTTTAAATGATGCAAACTCTCCTTGAGAGTCAACTGAGTGCAATACTTGTAAACATGAACCTAGCTCCTGTCACTTGTGGTAGATAAACCTGGAAAACACCTCACCGAGGCAGTTGTATTGAAAAGAGAAGAAGTCATATTAAATTTCAAGGTAGTAGGCACCTTGGTCAACATCTCGTACAATGCATCTGCAATCTTCTTGCCCCAGTAAATCTGCTTCTTGTTTTGCCTGAAAATGTGAATGTATTGATACATCCACTTGTGATATGTATTTGAAGTTGGGAGACATTTTACCCTACTGATAAGGGTAATGAAATCATTGACCTCCTCAATGAAGTTACTGCGGGGAAGAGTCTCGGGCCATCTTGCAATTCTAGACCTAGGTGTTTTTTACCAATTATCATTTAGATTCCTCCAACACTTCTCTGAATTATTGTCAAAGTAAACCATAACTAAATGCATGTCAATATATGCATATTGACCTATAGGAGGACATTTGAAAATGGTATCAAAGAAGTCCTCATCAATCTTGATAAGTGTCTTCTTTCCATTAGCATCCTTTACTGATCTAGTGGTAGGATCATAACTATTGGCTAAAGCCAACGCAAATTTTGGATTATGTGCGGACATGGAAAAGGTTGCCACCAAATGAATTCCACTATTGATAATGGGCTCCATCTTGTAGGATACTGGTGGTACTTTCACTCTTTTCAAGAACTCATCGAGATCCACATGGCCAATCTCCATATCTCTAATATTATCTATGTTGGATGTTACGGATGAAGGTGGAAAAACTAGATGAATCTCTTGCTTCTTGCACTTCATTGAAATTTTACTAGGTGAGCACTTTGTGATTTGTAATAAATGCACTGCACAATGAAAACATTATCATTTTAAATTATTATCCTCCATATAAATCTTCATTTGATTGGATAAAGCCATCGATCAATCACAAATTGGTGAAAACCCACTAATTTGCAAGTGTGTATTACGTGCAAATCGGACTTATAAGTCCGATTTACACTTAATAAAAGTGTAAAATCAACATCAAATGCATATCAAACTCATAAGTCCGATTTACACTTCATACAAAGAAAAAACCAAAATAGGTGTATATCTGGCTTATAAGCCCATACTACACTTGGCCATGAAAATTTTGAAAATGATGTAAATCGAGGTTATACCTCTGATTCACACTTAGAAAGACAATTTGGTGTGAATTGCAATAACCAAGGAAGTTTTGGGTGGGGTTACAAACCCAGCTGACACTTTGGAGAAAAACCAAAGGTAGTGTCAGGCGAGGTTGTAAACCCGACCGACACCTTGGGAGGATCTTTGAAATAATGCAGACCAAACAATGGTGATGGTTCGGGTTGTAACCTCGTCCACCACCAAAAACTCAAAGAGCATGATGGGAATTGAGGATACAAACCCAATCACCACCATTCCCAAAGAACATGGTAGGAATCGTGGGCGGTGGGACTGTGTCCCCACCACACACCGTGGAGCAAGGCTATAGTGTATGACAGGGCCATAGCCACTTCACACATGCCGAAGCTTAAAACAAAGAAAATAAAAAGATGAGTCGTGATGAAAACTTAACTCATCCTAAATAAAACGATAGTGTGAGCCAGGTTTTCACCCTGACTCATACTTGAAACTAGGGTTTCAAAATCGATAAAAATGATCTAAAGATTTAACATTAACCATATTCATTGAAGTATAACTTCAATGTATATGGTCGATGTTAAAATTGTAGACATAAGGCCTAAAACAAATTAAAAGAAAAGGGCAAAATAAAACATACCACGGGTTTGTAAAATCCAATATTTTGGGAAGCAATCTAGCGCCCTCTGAATCTTGATGGAAACAATGAGGAAATTTAGGACACAAATCAATAAATAGAGGGAGAAATAAATGCAATACAAATCGAACTTCAAAAACAATAAATACAAAATCATGCTTCATTAAGATGTAAATCGGACCTATAGGTCTGATTTTCACTATAGTTGGTTAACATGGTATAGAGTCGGGTTTAAAACCCAAATTGACACAAAGTAATAAAAAATTGTGTAAAATCGGGTTTAAAACTCGATCTGACACTAAAACAGGGGACTTAAATTTTAAGTTAAAATTTTGAAATTTTAGCAAATTGGAGGGAATTTCAAGATCGAATACTCAAAATTTGAGGACAAATGAGATGACAAAAATTCGTAGGGGTTATCCTGTTTTCACACAAAATGAAAACAAGGACAACTGGCTCTAATTGGGGAACATATTCTAATTATTCAAACAAACAATTGGAAGGTGTAGAACCTTAGATCTCCAAATGCCTTCCTCTAATCCATTGGACCATAGAGTCAAGAGAATAGAAACCAAAAACAAAAGAAAAAGAAAGAAAAAATGAAAGACCAAAAATAACCACTGTACAATTATTTACAAAAGAGCTTGGAACTTCACTATGTGAACAACTTGAGATGATGCCCACTATGAGGTAATGCAAATGGGTTACCATCTTGATATGCCAAAAGGTAACTGGATCCTCCACATACTTGATGAATCATGAAAGGACTGGTCCACAAGGAATCAAATTTTACATGCATTCCCTTTGGTTCACGTCTCGTATCATAGAGCAGGACGAGGTCACCAACCTTGAAATCTCTTGATTCAGATTTATTATCAAAGAGATTTTTCACTTGCTTCTAATGTTCTGCAAGGCAATCAACAACTTGTGCTCTCTGATCCTCCAACTGAGTAAAAAACATATCCAAAGCATCAACATAAGTCTCATTTGCAATTTCTTTGCCAACTTTAGAGTAGGTAACATTAAAGTAATTGGAATTTCAACATTAAGACCATATAACAACTGAAAAGGAGACATACCAATGGCTCTCTTTGGATTAATATGATTAACCCACAAAGCATCAAACAAAGCCTTGTGCCATAATCGTTGATTATAATCAACAAGTTTCCTAATGATATTCACTAGGTTCTTGTTGGTGGTCACGGGGAGGCATTATAAGAATATTTGAGGCATAGGTGTAATGCTTAAACAACAACCTTCAAACTATCAGATTCTCGGGATGCGAGTGTAGCGCATAGACATCTTTATGATGTGCTAGTGTCTATGTGTCAAACAGTCAATAGGGTCAAGAAAAGGACAAGGTGGAGGCTAACAAGGGAAGTGAGATGGACAAAAGGACAAAGTAGTCAAGAAGTTCTCCAATCAGCGTAAAGTGAAGGCACTTATGTAGTGTAGAATTACATGGGGTGCAGTTTACGATACTGTACAAAGAAATAGCAAAAATAATGGGACCCACAATGTAGTACGATATGCATCGACATTCTTTTTTCTAGTTGGGATGTACTTAAAAGGTAAGTTTTAGTGAGCCAAATAATGAGAAAACCCACTAATTGGTTGAATCTATTTATTCTTGCAAGTTGGACATTATGTATGTGTGAGTTAATAACCATGTACTTTTATAAAAATAGCCCCATAGGTTGTGCACATTGTTATGATTTTTCCCTTGTTAGTGACAACAACACATAATATGAGATATTTGCTTGTCATCATAGATGGGGGTAGATTAGAAAAAAGGATGGGACCCACAATGTAGTAGGGGGTGCATTTTTTTTATACTATGATGTACTTAAGGCCTCATGTATTAGTGAACCAAGTAGAGGGTAAGATGCTCACAAAACCACTTCCTCTAAGCTCTATGTAATGTTTAGGTTATTCATGTTGCATATGTGTTGGTGCATCAGTTAGACACACTAGGTATATTTGATACATGCACAAGTTATCATATTGTAAATATGTGATCTATTGTGAATTTTTCACACTATGCATATGTGATGTATTCTTGAGCTAGACACCATGTGTATTGGTGAGGTGTATATAAGAGCTACTTAGAATATGCATATGTGACACAAGTGGGAGCTAGCCATATTGTGTATAAGTGAGGTATGCTTGAGCCAACAATTGTATGAACATGAGATGTTGAAATGATATGGTCCCTATGTGGTTTTATGTGTATTTGTATACTAATATTTGTAAGATTAGTTCATAACACTAGGCACATGAAACAATAGATGAAACAAAATCGTAAAGAGAAAAATGAATATTGTATTGGATTAGTTAAGAATGCATAGGAAGGAGGTACATATAGGAGAAATATCCTACCTACACCAATAAATAAATTGCCACACAAGCAAGCCACCTAAGCATAACACCTAAGCTTAATTAATACACCAAGACCACTCTTAAGCATAGGTTAGGTGAGGAAAAAGAGTGGGTCCTAACATAAAAGTCTAATAAGGTATCCAAGTGCAATGCACTCATAAAGAAGAGGAGAAAACCTTGTGGGAAAACATTCCCCCTAAATGAGAGTATGATATGCTATCTACAAGAAGAGAAGTACAAAACCCCATGTGAGGAAAAACTCCTTCCCCTAAGAGAGAATAAGGAGAGAGACCGTGCAATGCCCCCTCAATATAGAAACTTTTACAATGATGATAGATATCCAACAATGAACACTAAAGTTGATCCAAGCTCGTATAACAACATTCCTTCCCTTAGGAAGAAATAGAACCACATAAGTATGCAAGTTATCTTCCCATTCCTAAAAGGAACATGGGGAAATAGAACTCAACACGAATGATTCATTGTGATACTTCACTGCTAGCAAGGTCGACCATGAAAGGCATAAATTAGCAATTTTGAGTCTAACTATCACCATGACAAGTGCCAAAGTGTGAATTTTCACACAAATTTAATGTCAAAATTTAATGTCCATGTTTAGGGATGACCTTGAAATTGAGATTTTATTGAAATATACTCCAACATTGGCTGATCTTTTAGATTCACTAAAATTATAGTTATTTATACGTGAATATACAAGAATGCCTTTAGACTTGAAGAAACTAAAATAACTAGAGCTTGATTGCTAAATACTTCAACTTTGTGTCGCAGTTCAATGATATGTATATAAGGTATGGGTATACCCTACATGTTAGGAGGGTCTATTATTCAAAAAATAAGGGAATGACAAACTTGAGCATGGCTTGGCAATGAATAATTCAAAGAAACTTGCTAAGTTTACATATAGTGATGATGTTGAATTAAACCAGTACAATTTAATGATGTGAACATCTCTTAATATTTATGGATGATATGCCTACTCTGAATATGTGTTAAGATCAAGATGGAATTATTTATGAATACCTTCACCAACTATGGGAATCAATGGTAAGTTTTACCATTTATGATATAACATTTGCCTTGATATGTGTTTGTTGAATAATTATATGCTAAGATTTATAATTGATGATATGAAAAAATGTTACATACTCAAGCAAACTATTGTCTGATATTATATCTATGAATTTGTTTTTTATTTTAATAAATAATATATTTCCAAATGATAATTTAATGAAGTAAATAACTATTATGGTTACTTTATAAGTCCATATTTATGTATATGTGTCTAAATAGAGGCTAACTCATGTGGGTTTCTTGTGTTACTTGTGCGATTGATTTTGGCCCCAAGACCTATATGACCACTATATAGTTCAACGGATATCATTAGGGTAATATAACTAAAATAATTATATTAGGGTGTAAACCTTTAGGTCTATATGTTGTAGATCAATATTCTTGTATCATCTAATGTGAGAATGTTAAACTAAGATCGATATAAGAGATAACTTTTTGGCATCACAATTAGGGTTGATAAAGGGACTCTACAAGTACATAGATAAAGAGAAATTTTTCTCTTATTATATCTTGTCCCGCTCATCTTGAGATGATCACCATAATTATTAAATATATGAATCTATTATAGATAAGCTTATCATTGCTCTAACATAACAAGAGTTAGGAAGTGTACTTTGTCAAAATAAGTATTTGGATGTAATACAAGGTTAGTCAACTTTCAATAGTGGCATGTAGGTGATAGATGCCAAGAGGTACTCAATTTCATAAGGTTATCCAACCTTCGCTAGTAGCATGCATGTGATAGATGCTAGGAGCTACTTGATTTCGTAAGGTAGGCCAGTGATGAGCTAAAATAATAGCACTTTTATTTCTATGACAAATAAGTTTTTCCTGTGTTTTAAGTTGCATATTGGGACAATGTGAAGGTCATGAGATATATCAGAGTTTTGATTATGTGCATTTTGAATGATAGCTAAACCCGTTGAACCCTGTATTTTTTTGACTAAATATTCCTATAGCTATGTGGATTATTATGGTAATATCATGTGTGGATGTATAAATATTGTGATTAATGGGAAATTGATATATATGCTTGTATGTTCTAACCTTTAATGTAGGAGTAAATAAGTTGTTGCAGAAGCAGTTGAGTTAAGCTAGATGGAGAATCATGCCATGCAAGCAGTTGGAGACATTTCGGGGCGATAGAGAATTTAAGACAGTGGAGAAGATGTTGTTCGAGTGAAGTGGAAAAGGAATAGCGAGGCAGTACCAGACTCATTTATGGTTTTCTTCAACAATCAGCAATCTAGTAAAAACCGCCATGCTATATTCTTGGTTGAGTGTTAATAAAGTCCCACATTCTCTGTGGATTGACTTCTTGTTCTTGTTGTAATAAAGTTTTTGCCTAATTTCATGGGCATGATCTAAGTAGTTAAAAGTTTGTTATAGCTTTCTTATAAATAAAGACCCGCACCTCTTCGCAGAGTTTAGACAATGTTTTCTAGAATTAGAAGCATTTCTCTTATTTTATGCATTGTATCGACTTTTGGAAATAATGACTAAAGGCTATGTTATTCTGAGCATATAAAATCATTTTGAAGTCTGGATACACTCATCCAAGGGGGCCCACTTGGTGAGTATTCATATGTGATTGTTAGATTAAGTTTTCTTTTGTTGCAGTAGATGTTATAGAAATTGACTATTCCTACAGCCACTGGAACCAGATCATGTGACTGTTCCTGCAGCCAAAGCAGATAGAGTAATCCTTGTTTGTTAGCTTTGAACTTAGTTAACAGTTATTTAGTTAGAATCATTTGTTAATGTTAATATTTCTTGTAGCCATTCAATTATCATGTTTCCACTTGTTTATTTTAGATATATTCAGTTGTTGCAGTAGGACGTAGTGACTCTTATCGGAACTTAGTGCATATACAATGCAGGCCCATTTCAATTAATATGTCCCTGGGTTGACAAGTAAATGAACCCCGATCATGGAAATGATAGCTACTCAGAATGGATGGCCAATCCCTAAGTTAAGATTGTAAGTATAGTTATTGTTCTAATTGGCTAGGCAAACATTTTTGGCGCCATTGTCAGGGATGGTGTCAAACTAAGAACCTATCATAGTCATGAATTTGTAAGTTTTTGGTATAGTTGGTTTTGATAGTTCAGTTAGTTTTAAGTAATTCTAATGAATCTGCATGATTAGATGAAGAAGAGATGCTCATGGTAGATTCCTTCCTAACCATCCTGATCATAGAAGACTCAATCCATATGAAGCACCAGATGTAAACCCTTTTTCTACACTTTATGAAGTCCCAGATAATTTGAACCATCTTGCATTTTAACTTCCTAAGAACAGCCTTCATTTCCTCTTTGGACTGCTTGAAGAGGACCCTTTCTCAGTAACTACTCCTCAAGGACCAATGCAAGGAAATCCACTGGGAGGCAGAGGGAATAACCCACCTCCAACTATGAACCCAACATTTGAGTTCCCCATTTCAGATTTGCATGATAATGCTAACCTCAATAACATTCTAGCTTCTTCTTTACCTAAATTTTATGGACTGGTGATAGAGGACCTTGATACTTTTTTTTTTGAATTTGGTGTCCTCTATAGGAGTTATGACTACACTACAGATGCCCATAGACTTAAAATATTTCCTACCACTTTAAAAAAATCAACTTTGACATGGTTTATGAGTCTACGGAGTAGTACAATAAATACATGGGATGAGATGAAACATTTGTTTCTTGAGAAATATAAAGATTATTGTCAGGGGACTGACCGCCACCGGGATGATATCTTTAGAATGAAACAAAGCGAGGATGAGACTCTAGAAGGTTATCTGGAGAGATTTTTATTCAATGTCAAGAAGTCCAAGCATAGTACTTTAAATGAAGACTCTCTTAAGTTAATATTTCTTAGAGGGATTAGTGAGGAATGCACAGATTCTTTAGACCTTATGGGAGGTGGTGATATAACTCAACAAACATGGAATGACATAGCCGAAATTTGTCAAAAATATTCTAGATCCTCTACTAAGAAGAATAGGCGTTTCAAGTTGAGAGTGTCTTCATCAACATCCAGTAATGGAGTGTCACAAATGGAGCTCAGTCACCTTTTGAAGGATTTTAAAGAGGATATTTTAAAAAATATGGCCACTCAGTTAGACACACTTGAAGCTAAGAAGAAGCATGAGGAAGCTGAGGCAATGCTTGCAGAATTTTGTCCACATTGTAGGCAAAAGAAGAGAGATTGTAGATGTAAGTTGGTTGCAAGTCTTGATGTTCCTAAGTTTAATCCAATACATGGAGGTGATGAACAAATCTTTTATGTTGCTCAAAGAAGGTCAAATTTTTTGAGATAAGGTATGCCTCCAAATCCACTTTCTTTTTTTGGTTATAATGGGAATTTCTATGCACAAAATAATTAGTGGTAACCTCCAAATGCTCAAAATTTTGGAAATTATCAAAATTAGTATAACCCTCAAGGCCAAGGGCAAAATTTTGCCAATCAATCTCCACAGTGGTAGCAGCCACAAGGAAATTGGTCTCAATCTCAGGTACCATGGCAACCATTCCAAGGGAATTGGCAATCTTCTCCTCAATGGAGAGGAAGTCAACAATGGTCAAATCAGTCATCTAAGTATCAGCAACCACTGTAGCAGCCTCAATAGCCTGCTATAATGCCACCTCCTGCTCCTAATATTATTCCGCCTGAAGCCACACAGCTTCCCACTCAACCCATGCCAAATCCTAATAGCAAGCCCCAACAACAAAAACAAGTATATTCAATTAATCTCACTCAATACCCAACATATTCTCCTACTATAAGTGATATTCACCTTAGATCTAGGACAACTTTGCCTAACCGTCCCCTCTAGTTATAACTGAAGTACAAAAGGAAAAGGAAATGTCTAGTCCAGCAACCCAAATTCCTTAGAATCAACAAATACCCCCATTTCCTCAAAGGTTGCAAGCTGAAGAGATTCATCAGCAAGAGGATATAAATTTTGATATTATTGATCAATTGAAATATATATGTGTTAAGATTCCATTATTCTGGGTTATTAAGGATGTCCCTATCTATGGTAAAGCAATTAAAGAAGCATGTTTAAAGAAACCTGGTAGGAAGAAAAAGGATCCACAAATAATACATGTAATGGGTCAACTGGATGATATTATGTTGGGAAAGGTTTCAATACCTAAATATTTTGACCCTGGTAGTCCTATTGTGAAAATAGTCATCAATGACACTCATATAAAGAATGCACTAATAAATTTGGGAGTAGCCATCAATGTAATGACAAAGGATATTATGCAAAAACTTAACATAACCAGTCTCAAGCCTACTTCTACGGTTCTATAGCTTGCTGACAGTTCTACAGTTTGGCCTGATGCTATGATTGAAGATGTTGTGGTTACTCTAGATTCCTAGGAATATCCGACAAATTTTATGATCTTATCTCCTAAAGCTACATTGGGGGGATATCCGGTCATCTTAAGGAGACCTTGGCTTTCTACAGTTGATGCATATATTGGATTTCGATCAGGGGACATGACTATTTTTGATGGAAATTCCACTAAAACTCTTGCTCTGTATTCACCTGCTTAGCCCCAACTTGATCAAGAACAAGTTGTTTGGCCTGACATGGGGGAGGAATTCGAAGGGGAACTAAACTCTATCAATCATCTTATGATTATTAATAGAGAATCATTTATACGACTTCAGGATGATGATTATGTCATTTCTAATATTCTAGAAAATTGGTATGGCTTGGAGCAGCAATCACAGGAGCTAACATCAAGTATTACAACATTAGATTTTCCTGCAGCCACTGACATATTGCATACCTTGTTGTTGTAGGAAGTCCGCACTTCTTATCTTTCTGAAGCAGCTCAGATCAATCTTACTGTCAAACTAGAAGTTGTTCCAAATAAATGTTTGAATATCAATAATCAGCTCACTGAAACTCAAAAGCTAACAATGGTTGATTTGCTCCAATGTCATCAGCACGCTTTTGCATGGGATTACAAAGACATGAAAGGAATAGATCCTATGATTTGTACACACCACATTTATATCAAAGAAGACTATAGATTGATCAAACAACCACAAAGAAGAATCAATCCTGCATTAAGGGAGATAGTTAAAGAGGAATTACAGAAAATGTTAAATGTTGGATTTATCTATCTGATATCAGATAGTCAGTGGGTGTTGCCTCTAGTAATAGTTCCAAAGAAAGGAGGTAAATGGTGGGTATGTGTAGATTACAAAGCTCTGAACTCAACAACTAAGAAGGATCATTTTCCATTGCCATTTGTGGATCAAGTATTAGATTCTTTGGCAGGGAAGTGGCACTTTTGATTCCTTGATGGATTCATTGGCCACAACCAGGTTCGAATTGATCCAGAGGATCAGGAAAAGACTATATTTACTCACCCTTCAGGAATGTATGCATATTTTGTTCTTCCCTTTGGGTTATGTAATGCTCCAGCTACTTTTCAAAGAGTAGTCATAAGCATATTTTCAAACATTTCCTAGGATAGCATGGAGATCTATATGGATAATTTTACCACTTATGGCTCAGAGTTTGAAGTGGCATTGGGGAATTTAAAGAAAGTTTTACAGAAGTGTGAAGATTACAATTTATCCTTGAACAGTGAAAAATGTTTTATAATGATGAAGGAAGGAATAGTTCTTGGGAATCATATTTCTACAATTGGAATATAGGTTGACCCAGCCAAAATTGAAGTCATTCAAAACCTTCTTGTCCCCACAAAGCAAAAGGATGTTTGAAGTTTCCTTGGCCATGCTGGATATTATTGAATATTTATTAAGGATTTTAGTAAAAAAAAAATCTTCCCATAGGCATGAAAACTAAAAGGTTATCGGCCAAAATATCATATCGAGCATCTCAAAAGGAGTTTCACCGAAAGAATACTTTCATCGAAATAAAGCATGATGTGTAAAACACTACATAAAGATGTCTTTGGCGGAATATCACTTTCGATAAATGAAGGAAGCCGCCCATCGATACTCGAGTTTCATCGAAAAGTGAAAAGCAAAAAGGTAAAAGCAAAAAGTGATTTCGAGGAGATACAACTACCGAAGAAATTCAAAAAGCATTCATCAAAATGCAAATCTCATCGATAACATTATATCAAACAAAAACAGAGGGGTTTTATCGATAAAGGGGATATCGAAGAAAAAAGACTTTCGAAGAGCTTGCATGAACTTTCACCGAAGAACAGAACTCATCGAAATATGATTTCGATGAAACTTGCAAATGACTTATCGAAAGAAAGTTCATCGACGAAAAGATGATTTTGATGAGACTTGAAAATGGTTTTTCGACATGGGCTATTCACCGATGAAGTGATATCGAGGAAAGTGAGCTTTCGATGAAAGATAAAAGTATTCGGCCGAAGACAAGGGTTTCATCGAAAACTCGATTTACGATCATTTCAGTTGAACAATACTTCCCGCGAAAGAGTTAAAAGCCCAAGTGAGGAATGTCACATCTTCAATTAAGTTTAAACATTTGAATAGCCATTATAGACGCAGAGACATTAACTGTGCACAAGTTGCCCATGCAATTACAGCTAAGCTGATCGAATCTTCATAAGGACTAGATTGATGCTAAGAGACTGAAAGTTGCAAGGAATTTGCTGAAGTTCGTGAACGACAATCAGAAGAGTTACACAATTCTCCAAGTAAGTGTGATTTCTCGTATTTACTAAAATTATGGAACCTTCGTCTTCTTCTAAAAAGAGTAGAAAAGGGAAAGAATTAAACCCTGAAGAGAAGCCCAAAAGACAGAAAAAGGAAGGTAGCGCTTTGACTCAGGATTTGCTAGACCAGTGCCCGACATCCAGTGTGAAGAAGAAGGATTTGAACATCTGGGAGACATATGGACTGAAATCAGAGGACATGAGTTGTTCCTATTTAGTTACAAGAGAAGGGATGCTCCAGAGCCCATAAGTAACCAATGGAAGAAAAACTTAGGGAAATTGGTAGTCCCAAATGTATTTGTGGATGTTGAATTAATGAAAGCTCTGGTGGATTGCTATGATCCGAGAACCAAAACCATATGTGACTACCGAGGGAATCCCTTGGTGGTGATTAATAAACAGACTATTGATATCATATTTGATCTAGACTGGGAAGTAGAAGAGAAAATTGATATGCACAAACTGTCGCGAGAATTCTTTAGCTTGGAAAACATCTACAGGACATGGAGATTACCCATTCACCGGCCGAAAGTGGGCGGGTCCTTTGTTCCATTCAGCAAAAATGACAAGGTGCCATTTGATGTCAACCAATTCCATCCATATTTTAAGTATACATATTATGCTGCAGCCCAAGTATTAGGCTTAGAGGCTCATCCTCTCATGGATATCGGGGTTATGGTTCTATGTGCTGATTTACAATCGAAAGACCCTAGGTCATTTGATTATGCCACTTATGTTGCAGATGCCCTAAATCATGGGTTGGAAAAGTTGAAAGGAGACCTTGTGAATATCCATTTCTCATTATACTCTTTATTGATGCACATTATTCTTTATTGTGGACAAGAAATCAATTTCTGGTCAGATGATTTCTGCATCAGAGCTTATGATAAGAATGGTTTGAAGAAACCAGTTTAGTAATGGGTTTCTGCATGGGATCAAAGATTCATGAACAACCAATACTGGCACTTTCAGGAATATTTTGTGAAACCCCTTAGTGCGGCCTTTGGACAACATAGAGATTATACTTTGTCCCCTTAAATTAAGAGATTCCTCAGGCCAAAAGACTTCTCTCCGGAGTCCCAGATTGATCACAACTAGGGTGACCGGTATTGCCACAATAATCATACAGAAATCAGGGTATTTGGGTATGAAGGAAAGCCATACATGCTTCCAATTACAGTACCAAATAGGGTGGCTAGCCTGGAGATTGTGAGACAATTATCTACTATCAGTGCCAAACATCTTACGGATTTCGGTAAACAATCCATTGTTCTAGGGTTATTGGTTTTTTCTAATTTTATTGTTAAAAGTTCAAAAAGCTATCATTTACTTCAAAATAAATTAGATTATTATGGCATGACTCTGGGTGATCCTAGAGAGAACTTTGATCCTGAGGGATATACAAGAGCTGCCAGGGCATCACAAAAACTAAAAGCTGGAATACATGTGGCTAAAATGCCAGATGACTTAATCAAGAAACTTGAAAGGGAAGAGGCCAGGGTTTTGAGAGAAAGAAGCGAAATGACTTGGGAAGCCTTCAAATGGAAAAGAGCAAGGGGGATGGTGGATGGAGACTTGCTTGGAAACCTCCAAGACCCTTTGGAGATAGCTAAAAGGCTACTTCAACATGAAGTAGAGATTATGCATAGAGTGCCCCCACAGTTCCTTCATTTTATCAATACTGAAAAGGATAGTCAACCACTGGCTCACATGTCACCGAAATCAGCTGCTAGTAGCATCCCTGCTGACTCTCCTAGAGAAGATTATCCCCCCGGTTTTGAAGCAGAGGTGGATGTGGACACTGGTGAAATCAACATTAAAGATGTAGTTGACATAAGGATGACAGAGCATGAGGACTTTGTTGCTGATGACGGATTCACCTCTTCGAGGGAATTCCTTTCATTCTTGTACCAGTATAAAGGGGCCCATGTGAAACGAAGCATGGGTGGAAGACTAGAAGAAGAACAGAAGAAGAGACTACAGGATGAAATCGATACCCTCATGAAATATATGACCCCTGAGAAAGGGAGAAAAATATTAAAAGAGGCTGGTGTTATCATCTTTTCTGGTTGGGACATAAATTCAACACTTCTGTTTGACGGATTCTTGAAGAAACAGGACTTGAATCAACAAGTGTTGCCTCAAGAGATAGATAAATTGTTCCTAGGATCCGGGTATGATCCTGATCAAAAGGCTCTCCTACAATGGGCATTATATCCGAAAGGAAAAAGGCCAATTATTGTGGATATCGAAGAAACCTTTGGACACCTCATGATTCATCAGGTTGGAAAGACTGACCCTAGGGTCACTGCAAAGTTGAACCTGGATGTAGCCAAATTAAATATGGATCAGACAGAGTTTTTGGTCAGGGAAAATATTACCTATAAGGGCTTGTATGAAAAGTCTAAAGAGGAGAACCAAAAGTTACAAACGAAAATATTACAACTTGAGACAGGGACTCCCTTGAATGAATATACCTCATATCCCATAGGACAGAGCTTGGATGATGTTTCTGATGCTCTATATTGGAAGTATCAAGCAGATAAGGCTACCAGACAGGTAAATAATATCTAGCAAAAGATGGATAAATTGGTTGACGACATCATTGAACACCAATTCAACACCATGCTTATACATGTCAAACATTACTGGAGGGTGTACACTGGAACCATAAAATCATTAAGAGAGCATGAAAGGTTAAAAGCACGATTGCATGAGGTAATAAGCAGTGTTGATGTGATGACGCCAGAGGAGAAGGCTGAAGGGACTTCATATATAGAAGATCATGTTAAATTCGAAGATATGCTAAAGCGGGATCTTAAAGAATTGGATGATGGGAGCCCTATTGGAATGCCCTCGTTCTATAAAGAAGGAGGAGTAATGTCCATGGAAGATTTGCGGAATGAGCTTGTAAACATCAAGGATTGGGCTCTGTCAAGGTTGGACCGAAGCAAAGACATGGCCCCTACCGTCAACCAGATGATCTTCGAATACCTTTCACAGGGAGAAGAATTGAAGAAACAGAGTGTTAAGATCAAGACTTTTAAAGAAGATGATTATATTCATCATTTAGGAATTCTTAATCCCTTTTTACTTAAGTTTGTTAGGAATATTCAAATTAACAATTAGTATTTTGAAAAGACATGTCTTTTCATAAATGACTTTTGCTCTCATATATATATGAGAGAGGTTTTTGTAATATGGCAATAAGAGAGAGACAAGAACAAGAGAGCAATGTATGACAGCCTGTAAGTTTTCTGTTATACAAATTTTGATGGAATACATGCTATGATCAATCATTTTTCTTTGCGTGTGTGTTGTGGATTATTTCATTTTGTTTTTGGAAATCGCTTGTTATATTATCTAAAGAGATAAGGTTATTCATATTCTTCGAATGAAATTTATGTTGTATGTTATAAGATTGAAATAAAAGTTCTGCTTGTGAATTATAATTGGTCCTCGCAGTGCTTACTTGAATGGTCCCTTAAAGGTAGGGTTAAACTCATTCAAGCAACTTATGATATAAGCATTCAAATTGATCTCAAAGGAAATAATAACCGACAGGTCCACAAAAGGGTGGGTTAAAAAACTGTCTCACAAGTTCGCACAGTAAGTCCTAAGGAAAATATAATGACTCTATAGCCCAAACAGCAAGGAAGGCACTGGCTATTTACAGATTACACTTATCACCATATTCATCATATGTTATTTTAAAGCAACAGGAGTAACTAAGTAAGAAACATAGATCGAATAGCTTCTACAACAACAATCTTGAACTCATCTGCTATATCTCCATCCTAGGAACTTATGCCATTCTGAGATAGGAGGAAACCAGATCAAGACACTTAATCTGCTATAAAAAGCACCGGTCATTAAAGACAACTGGTGAATAGGTATACCCGCCTAGGTCCTACAGAGCCTGAAGTGAGAGAGTTAGTAACCAAATAGGTTCACTCTATAAGTTGGCCAAGTCAATTGGAGGGTTTGATCATAGGAGTTGGCATTTCCTTAGAACCTATCCAATCTGTTGATTTGAGACCCAACAGATTGGCGACTCTGCTGGGGAGAATTATTAAGACTCTGCTATGGGAGAGAACACAAAAGAAAGAAAAAAACTTTCCTCTTAAGAAAAGAGGTGGCGACTCAAAGATAAAGGGGAGGGATATCTATGCACGGAATGAGGTCAGTCACAAAAGGACAATCTTTATCCCAGTTAGATTTCTCTCAACGAAAGAACAAAAACAAAGAACCCATGAATGAATTCATGAGAGAAAGATACAATCAGTATAAATATGAAAGCAACCAACATTCACCTTCAAGAGAACAGGATAAAGCAACTACTTCAAGCCCAGTGAATGAGGATTTGGTTGCAGCATATAAAGCCCAAAAGGGGCGATATCGAATTCCCCCTAGTTTCAAAAATCACGAAGCACGATCCAGACAAAACACACCGCTTTCATCGGGATCAGGTATGGCAGATCCTGCAGATAGATTCACATATTTAACTAGACAAATGATGGAGGCAGCTGCTGAAATGAGAGATTCAGGAAGGACTCAGGAATGTTTGGAGCTGTGTGCTAAATTAGGCATAAATGTTGGTGAGGATGACTTTAATAAAGATGTAAACAACTACAAGAAAAAATGTGCTCAGGGAGTGGGTAAAGCAAAAAGTAATAATTTTAAGGCTTATGAGAACCCCTTGTTTGGTAACAAAAGGGATGATCATACGCAATCAAGTGCACCACTAGTCTAGCCAAATTTACATAGAAACTTTGCCGCTCATAACCAATTTCCGCCTCCAGGTCAATTTTATAACCAACATCCACCCCTTGATCAATTTCAATATCAATACCAGAATCAATACCCTTTTCCTTATCAAAATCAAATACCCTCATATGGCAATATGAACCAAAACTTTGGGAATCCTCATGGGGGACATGGACTAATGAATATGGAACAAATGAGGCAGTTTGATTTTTCAGGAATGATGGTATACCCATATCCTATCCCAAATGAAATCAGGACTGCAATACCAAGGTTCACTGGAAGTAATGCAATTTCAGGAGAAGCTCATTGTAAAGCCTTTGATGCAGTAATTGAGGATTTTGGTTTACCACATGAAGATGTTAAGATCAGGTTATTTATGCAATCATTAACAGAAGATGCAAGAGATTGGTTTAGGGCGTTGCCCGATGCATCTATTAGAAATCTTGCAGAGTTCAAAAACTTATTCCTTGAGCAGTATGGAGACCATAACAACCCTGAATTTGCTTTGCATGAGATCATTAGCATAAAAAAGGAGCAAAATGAATCAGTGGTAGATTTTAATAAAAGATTTAACAGGGTTCTAAACAAAATCCCCAATAGAATGAAACCAGTACCTGAGGTAAGCATTCTATATTACATCAATGCTTATGATAGTAAAACAAACTATGAGCTGAGGACCAGAAATCCTAGAGACCTCCGGGATGTTATGAAAGATGCCATTGTTATAGAAAATAACAGGAAGGCTGCTGGTAAAGTGGGGAAAGGAGAAGATGCCAGGTTGTACAATCCTAAAGAACCCAAGGCTAATAAAGAAGAGGATAAGCTTGACAAAGTTTTGAATGCCCTAAAAGATTTATCTGTAAGGGTAAACAAAACAGAGAAGCAGCAATATTATCTTCCTGAGAGGCCCAGATTGCATGACATGCCCTATAACACTACCTGGAAAGATGGAAAACCAGTAGACAGGAATCACAGAGACACCCAGCAAATCCCAGATCCCTTGAAAAGAACAGTAAACTATACTCAAGATGATGACATGTGGTGTTATGCTTGCAATATGCCACATGCTCCCTCTTTGTGCGCTGTAGCAAAAGGATTGCAGGAGGAAGAGAATGGTTATGAAGAACATATGGGTGACCCAACTATTAACATGAAATCCTTTGCAGAAGAAGGAGGATCACATTCTATGAACATTGATCAATGCTCTGTGTTACCCATAACCACCAACATAAATGAAAGTGTTAAGCTCAGAATCCCCACTGAAGAAGAAAAGAGAAGAATTACAGCTTATGCCGTTGCACAAGCAAAAAGAAATTATGATTTGAGGAATAGGGTGGTGAATCCAAAGCAAAGCAAACTCACTAGTCTTTCTATAAAATAAAATGATGAAACACCCAAGCAAACAAATAAAGCAGCTAAGGAAGATGTACCAAAGAATAATACAAGGGGTCCTGATGTTCAAAAGGAAGATATAACAAAATTTCCTTTGGCACAACATTCCACTTCATTTGATATTTCAAATGCATTAACGCAATTAAAAGTTTATGTTCCCCTAATGGAAATAATGAAGTTTCCTAAATACAGAGAAAAGACTCTTGAGATAATTTCAGGTGTCCAGAAGGAAAAAGTGAACGAACAGAGACAAGAGGTTCCAAGAGGTAATAATAATGAACAAATGGCCCCAGTTATATATCTAGGGTCCACCATAACCAAAAACCCAACACAAGTAGACCCATTTTATCTCACTCTGGTGGTAAACAATAAAAAAAGTAAAGAATTGTATGATTGACTCAGGAGCAGCCATAAATGTTATGCCTGTTGGAGTGATGAAAGAGCTTGGATTGGAAGTTGATACTACCTTTGGGAAATGTTATGCCATGGACAACAGGTTGGTCCCGGTGGTTGGCATCATGAAGGATGTAGAATTCAAATTGGCAGCCTGTCTCGAAGCATCGTACAAGACAGATATTACAGTGGTGGATGTCCCTCCAAACTGTGGGATGTTGCTATCTAGGCAATGGTCGAACATGATTGGAGGGTATGTGCAGTTAGATTTATCATATGCTATGATTCCAATAAATGGGCAGGAGGTAAAAATTGATAGGGAACCCCGGTCCACATTTATCATAGAAGACATGGAAGAGTCAGCAAATCAAATATGTTTTTTGCAAATTGATATGGACAATTTCCAAGTACAGTTGACAAAACCTAAGGTTGATGAATGGATCCCCATTGAATCAGGTCTAGTTGGGAAGAATGATCAAGTATGGAAAATGTTCTTTGATGGGTCTTGTAGCAAGGAAGGGAGTGGGGTTGGAATCCTTTTTATCTCACCCATAGGGGAAACTTACAAATATTCTTTCAAATTGCTATTTGAATGCACAAATAACATTGCGGAATATGAAGCTTTACTCACTGGTCTTAATATAGCAGTTAAACATGGAATTAAATTACTCAGTGTGTTTGGTGACTCAGAGTTAATAGTCTCACAAGTAAAGGAGAAGTATTCTTCAAAGCACTTAAGACTGAAATAGTATAGAAATGTTGTTTGGGATACTATAGAACTTTTTGATGCTTTTCAAATAAACTGGATCGACGGGTCAAAGAACATCATGGCAGACTTTTTAGCCAGTATTGCATTGAAGGATAATGATATAACACTAACTGGGATATCTGAAGTAGAGATGAAAGTAAGACCAACAGTTCCTGACAACCTATATAATTAGCAAGTGTTTCATGATGATACGGACCTACTAAAATTCTTACAGTGTGTTGATCACTATCAGACTCGGGCAATAAATTTCAGTGACTTCGTGGAAAAGACTGAAGGTAAGGAAACTTTATTTGGACATGAAATCATACAATTGAAGTCAAATAAATTACCAAGAGGCTTAGTAGCATTGGAAAGGACTTTCAATGCTCAGGATGTAATTGAGACTAGAGGATCAGCTATTAAAGAAAGTGATGTGGAACAAGTCAATTTAGGAAGTGAAGAAACTCCTAGAAATGTTTTCATTCGGAGAAGGCTAACTCCTGCCATGAGGCAACAACTGATGACATTACTAAGAAGATATAAACATGTGTTTGCATGGTCTTATGAAGATCTCAAAGCCTATAGAGAAGATCTTTTTCAGCATGAGATACCGCTTAAGCCAGAAGCTAAACCATTCAGACAAAAGCAGAGACCTATTAATCCAACATTGTTACCAAAAATGAGGGAAGAGATTATAAAAATGAAAGATGCAAGAATTATTGAACCCTGCAGATATTCCACATGGGTCTCTAACTTAGTACCGGTCAGAAAGAAGAATGGGGATATTAGATTGTGTGTGGACTTTAGAAACTTAAACATATCATCTCTAAAGGACAATTACCCATTGCCAAATATGGACAACATGCTGCAGAAAGTGACAGGGTGTGAGTTATTATCTATGATGGATGGGTTTTCAGGTTACAATCAGGTGAAAGTTAAAGAAACTGAAAAGTATAAAACAGCCTTTACAACTCCATGGGGCACTTATGTATATGCACGAATGCCGTTTGGATTGACTAATGCTGGTGCCACATTTCAGAGAGCAATGGATGTGGCTTTTGCAGAGCTGATTGATGTAATCATGGTAGTATACCAAGATGATTTAACTGCATACTCAAAAAGGGCTGATGATCATTGTGAGCACCTTGAGAAGATATTCAAGAAAGCCTTAGAGTATGGGATTTCCTTGAATCCTAAAAAATGCCATTTTGGTGTCGAAGAAGGAAAGTTACTTGGACACATAGTATCCAAGGAGGGGGTAAGAATTGACCCTGAAAGGGTGGCAGCTATCAATGAGGTTCCCATTCCTCGAACTATCAAGGCCATTCAATCATTCTTGGGACAAATAAATTTTGTAAGAAGGTTTATTCTAAATTTTGCAGACATAATAAAACCTATAGTAAAGATGTTAAAGAAAGGAGTCCAAATTGATTGGACTGAGGAAGCAATTGATTCCTTTGTAGCGATCAAAAGAGCAATTTCTGAAGCACCAGTACTAATCTCTCCAGATTTTAGCAAGCCTTTTATAATATTTTCATTCGCTTCTTGTCATACAATAGCAGCAGTATTGTTGCAGAAGAATCCAGAAGGGTATGAGGAGCCCATTGCATATTTTAGCAAGTCTTTGAGCCCTTCAGAAATAAAATATGAGTTGAATGAAAAGCAATCTTATGCCTTGGTCAGATCAGTAAAACAGTTTCGACCATACTTAGTGGGGGCTGAAGTTATAGCATATGTTCCTAATGCAGCAATGAAAGATATCTTCAGACAAACTGAGGTCACAGGCAAAAGATGTAAATGGATCAACCAAATACAAGAGTTCAACATTGAACTCAAAATTTCACAAGTTATCAAAGGACAAGGGTTGGCCAAACTCATGACAGGGACTGAAATTGAGGAGTCTTGTGTAAACCAAGTGGGATTAGAAGAAGCCAACTTCAGCATTGAGAATACAGCATGGTACACTAACATCATATACTACCTTAAGCACTTGAAATGCCCAGATGGTATGACTGATAATCAGAGAAGAACTTTAAAGTTGAAATCTACGAGATATGTGATTGTAAATGGGGACTTGTATTGGAAAAATAGAGATGGGATATTATTATTGTGCCTAGATAACTGCCAAGCAAAGAAGGTTCTCCAAGAGATGCATGATGGGGTTTGTGGTGGTCATTTTTCGGCTAAGACTACTGCACATAAGATATTGAGAGCTAGATACTTTTGGCCATGCGTTTTCAATGACTCTTATAGATATGTTAGAAAGTGTGAAGCTTGTCAGAAATTTTCAGGCAAAATGAAATATCAAGGGTCGCTTCCATTAAGACCAATGCTAGCTGAGGAACCATTTCAGCAATGGGGAATAGACTTCATAGGAGAAATATCTGAAAAGTCCAGCGGAGGGCACAGATGGATATTGGTTGCTACAGACTATTTTACCAAGTGGGTAGAGGCAATACCCACTAGACAAGCTACCAGTAAGGTAGTAATAAAATTCATAATGGAGAACATTATTACTAGATTCGGTGTTCCTGCAAAGATCATCTCAGACAATGGCATGTCCTTTAGGTCGGAGGAATTCAACATTTTTTGTGAAGAGTATGGCATTCAAATATCTCATTCTTCTCCTTACCACCCTCAAGGAAATGGGCAAGCTGAATCAAGCAACAAGAATATCCTAAAGATCATTAAAAGGATGTTAGGACACAACAAGAAGGCATGGGATTCAAAGTTGAGTCTTGCATTATGGGCAGATAGAATAACAATGAAGAAATCTATGGGAATGTCTCCATTTGAGTTGGTTTATGGCAAAAGAGCCAGATTGCCTTTGGACAATCTCTTGCCTGTACATAGGTTCATGACTCAAGAAGGGATAGATGTTGAAGACCCCTCACAAGAGAGGATGATGCAGTTAGCAGAGCTTGATGAAGTCAGAACAGAGGCTCAGAAATAGAATATAAAGATTCAAAATCAGATGAAGAGGTTGTATGACAGGAGGACAACGGATAGGAAATTTTGTGTGGGTGATTGGGTCTTAATGTGGAATGCCAGGAGTCAAGACAAAGGCAAACATGGCAAATTTGAGGCTTTATGGATCGAACCATATGTGATTATGGATAAAAAAGGAGAAGACTCCTACCTGCTCCAAAATACAACAGGGGAAGTCCAAGAATTACCAGTACATGGACAATTCTTGAAAATTTTCTTTTCCTGATGTGTTCTGTTACATGTATAGTAGATTAGGATCCACTTCCATTGTAAATACCATGACTTGTCAAAATGTATCCTCGCTCACTAGAGATTCTGAATTCTTGAAGGCATACACAATATGCCTCCATCCTCAGTTAGAGCCACTGTTGAACACTATATTTGAAATAAATAAATAAAAATCTTCCCATAGGCATGAAAACTAAAAGGTTATCGGCCAAAATATCATATCGAGCATCTCAAAAGGAGTTTCACCGAAAGAATACTTTCATCAAAATAAAGCATGACGTGTAAAACACTACATAAAGATGTCTTCGGTGGAATATCACTTTCGATAAATGAAGGAAGCCGCCCATCGATACTCCAGTTTCATCGAAAAGTGAAAAGCAAAAAGAAAAAAGAAAAAAGTGATTTCGAGGAGATACAACTACCGAAGAAATTCAAAACGCATTCATCGAAATGCAAATCTCATCGATAACATTATATCGAACAAAAACAGAGGGGTTTTATCGATAAAGGGGATATCGAAGAAAAAAGACTTTCGAAGAGCTTGCATGAACTTTCACCGAAGAACAGAACTCATCGAAATATGATTTCGATGAAACTTGCGAATGACTTATCGAAAGAAAGTTCATCGAGGAAAAGACGATTTCGATGAGACTTGAAAATGGTTTTTTGACATGGGTTATTCACTGATGAAGTGATATCTAGGAAAGTGAGCTTTCGATGAAAGATCAAAGTATTCGGCCGAAGACAAGGGTTTCATCGAAAACTCGATTTACGATCATTTCAGTTGAACAGTACTTCCCGCGAAAGAGTTAAAAGCCCAAGTGAGGAATGTCACATATGCAATTAAGTTTAAACATTTGAATAGTCATTATAGACGCAGAGACATTAACTGTGCACAAGTTGCCCATGCACTTACAGCTGAGCTGATCGAATCTTCATAAGAACCAGATTGATGCTAAGAGACTGAAAGTTGCAAGGAATTTGCTGAAGTTCGTGAATGACAATCAGAAGAGTTACACAATTCTCCAAGTAAGTGTGATTTCTCGTATTTACTGAAATTATGGAACCTTCTTCTTCTTCTAAAAAGAGTAGAAAAGGGAACGAATTAAACCCTGAAGAGAAGTCCAAAAGACAGAAAAAGGAAGGTAGAGCTTTGACTCGGGATTTGCTAGACCAGTGCCCGACATCCAGTGTGAGGTCTAAAAAGATCAAGAGTGAAGAAGAAGGATTGGAAGATAGATTTGAACATCTGGGAGACATATGGACTGAAATCAGAGGACATGAGTTGTTCCTGTTTAGTTACAAGAGAAGGGATGCTCCTGAACCCATAAGTAACCAATGGAAGAAAAACTTAGGGAAATTGGTAGTCCCAAATGTATTTGTGGATGTTGAATTAATGAAAGCTCTGGTGGATTGCTATGATCCGAGAACCAAAACCATATGTGACTGCCAAGGGAATCCCTTGGTGGTGATTAATAAACAGACTATTGATATGGTATTTGATCTCGACTGGGAAGTAGAAGAGAAAATTGATATGCACAAACTGTCGCAAGAATTCTTTAGCTTGGAAAACATCTACAGGACATGGAGATTACCCATTCACCGGCTGAAAGTGGGCGGGTCCTTTGTTCCATTTAGCAAAAATGACAAGGTGCCATTTGATGTCAACCAATTCCATCCGTATTTTAAGTATACATATTATGTTGCAGCCCAAGTATTAGGCTTAGAGGCTCATCCTTTCATGGATATTGGGGTTATGGTTCTGTGTGTTGATTTACAATCGAAAGACCCTAGGTCATTTGATTATGCCACTTATGTTGCAGATGCCCTAAATCATGGGTTGGAAAAGTTGAAAGGAGACCTTGTGAATATCCATTTCTCATTGTACTCTTTATTGATGCACATTATTCTTTATTGTGGACAAGAAATCAATTTCTGGTCAGATGATTTCTGCATCAGAGCTTATGATAAGAATGGTTTGAAGAAACCAGTTCAGTTATGGGTTTCTGCATGGGATCAAAGATTCATGAACAACCAATACTAGCACTTTCAGGAATATTTTGTGAAACCCCTTAGTGCGGCCTTTGGACAACATAGAGATTATACTTTGTCCCCTTAAATTAAGAGATTCCTCAGGCCAAAAGACTTCCCTCCGGAGTCCCAGATTGATCACAACTGGGGTGATTGGTATTGCCACAATACTCATACAGAAATAAGGGTATTTGGGTATGAAGGAAAGCCATACATGCTTCCAATTACAGTACCAAACAGGGTGGCTAGCCTGGAGATTGTGAGACAATTATATACTGTTAGTGCCAAACATCTTACGGATTTTGGTAAACAATCCATTGTTCCAGGGTTATTGGTTTTTTCTAATTTTATTGTTAAAAGTTCAAAAAGCTATCATTTACTTGAAAATAAATTAGATTATTATGGCATGACTCTGGATGATGCTAGAGAGAACTTTGATCCTGAGGGATATATAAGAGCTGCCACGGCGTCACAAAAACTAAAAGCCGGAATACATGTGGCTAAAATGCCAGATGACTTAATCAAGAACCTTGAAAGGGAAGAGGCCAGGGTTTTGAGAGAAAGAAGCGAAATGACTTGGGAAGCCTTCAAATGGAAAAGAGCAAGGGGGATGGTGGATGGAGACTTGCTTGGAAACCTCCAAGACCCTTTGGAGATAGCTAAAAGGCTACTTCAACATGAAGTATAGATTATGCATAGAGTGCCCCCACAGTTCCTTCATTTTATCAATACCGAAAAGGATAGTCAACCATTGGCTCACATGTCACCGAAATCAGCTACTAGTAGCATCCCTGCTGACTTTCCTAGAGAAGATTATCCCCTCGGTTTTGAAGCAGAGGTGGATGTGGACACTAGTGAATTCAACATTAAAGATGTAGTTGACATAAGGATGACAGAGCATGAGGACTTTGTTGCTGATGATGGATTCGCCTCTTCGAGGGAAATCCTTTCATTCTTGTACCAGTATAAAGGGGCCCATGTGAAACGAAGTATGGCTAGAAGACCAGAAGAAGAACAGATGAAGAGACTACAGGATGAAATCGATACCCTCATGAAAGATATGACCCCTGAGAAAGGGAGAAAAATATTAAAAGAGGCTGGTGTTATCATCTTTTCTGGTTGGGAAATAAATTCAGCACTTCTGTTTGACGGATTCTTGAAGAAAAAGGACTTGAATCAACAAGTGTTGCCTCAAGAGATAGATAAATTGTTCCTAGGCTCCGGGTATGATCCTGATCAAAAGGCTCTCCTACAATGGGAATTATATCCGAAAGGAAAAAGGCCAATTATTGTGGATATCGAAGAAACCTTTGGACACCTCATGATTCATCAGGTTGGAAAGACTGACCCTAGGGTCACTGCAAAGTTGAACCTGGATGTAGCCAAATTAAATATGGATCAGACAGAGTTTTTGGTCAGGGAAAATATTACCTATAAGGGCTTGTATGAAAAGTCTAAAGAGGAGAACCAAAAGTTACAAACGAAAATATTACAACTTGAGACAGGGACTCCCTTGAATGAATATACCTCATATCCCACAGGATAGAGCTTGGATGATGTTTCTGATGCTCTATATTGGAAGTATCAAGCAGATAAGGCTACCAGATAGGTAAATAATATCCAGCAAAAGATGGATAAATTGGTTGACGACATCATTGAACACCAATTCAACACCATGCTTATACATGTCGAACATTACTAGAGGGTGTACACTGGAACCATAAAATCATTAAGAGAGCATGAAAGGTTAAAAGCACGATTGCATGAGGTAATAAACAGTGTTGATGTGATGACGCCAGAGGAGAAGGCTGAAGGGACTTCATATATAGAGGATCATGTTAAATTCAAAGATATGCTAAAGCGGGATCTTAAAGAATTGGATGATGGGAGCCCTATTGGAATGCCCTCATTCTATAAAGAGGGAGGAGTAATGTCCATGGAAGATTTGCGGAATGAGCTTGTAAACATCTAGGATCGGGCTCTGTCAAGGTTGGACCGAAGCAAAGACATGGCCCCTACCGTCAACCAAATTCTCTTCGAATACCTTTCACAGGGAGAAGAATTGAAGAAACAGAGTGTTAAGATCAAGACTTTTGAAGAAGATGATTATATTCATCATTTAGGAATTCTTAATCTCTTTTTACTTAAGTTTGTTAGGAATATTCAAATTAACAATTAGTATTTTGAAAAGACACGTCTTTTTATAAATGACTTTTGCTCTCATATATATATGAGAGAGGTTTTTCTAATATGGCAATAAGAGATAGACAAGAACAAGAGAGCAATGTATGACAGCCTTTAAGTTTTCTGTTATATAAATTTTGATGGAATACATGCTATGATCAGTCATTTTTCTTTGCGTGTGTGTTGTGGATTATTTCATTTTGTTTTTGGCAATCGCTTGTGATATTATCTAAAGAGATAAGGTTATTCATATTCTTCAAATGAAATTTATGTTGTATGTTATAAGATTGAAATAAAAGTTCTGCTTGTGAATTATAATTGGTCCTCGCAGTGCTTACTTGAATGGTCCCTTAAAGGTAGGGTTAAACTCATTCAAGCAACTTATGATATAAGCATTCAAATTGATCTCAAAGGAAATAATAACCGACAGGTCCACAAAAGGGTGGGTTAAAAAACTGTCTCACAAGTTTGCATAGTAAGTCCTAAAGAAAATATAATGACTCTGTAGCCCAAACAGCGAGGAAGGCACTGGCTATTTACAGATTACACTTATCACCATATTCATCATATGTTATTTTAAAGCAACAGGAGTAACTAAGTAAGAAACATAGATCGAATAGCTTCTACAACAACAATCTTGAACTCATCTGCTATATCTCCATCCTAGGAACTTATGCCATTCTGAGATAGGAGGAAACCAGATCAAGACACTTAATCTGCTATAAAAAGCACCGGTCATTAAAGACAACTGGTGAATAGGTATACCCGCCTAGGTCCTGCAGAGCCTGAAGTGAGAGAGTTAGTAACCAAATAGGTTCACTCTATAAGTTGGCCAAGTCAATTGGAGGGTTTGATCATAGGAGATGGCATTTCCTTAGAACCTATCCAATCTATTGATTTGAGACCCAACAGGGGAATTTAAAGAAAGTTTTACAGAAGTGTGAAGATTACAATTTATCCTTGAACAGTGAAAAATGTTTTATAATGATGAAGGAAGGAATAGTTCTTGGGAATCATATTTCTACAACTAGAATATAGGTTGACCCAGCCAAAATTGAAGTCATTCAAAACCTTCTTGTCCCCACAAAGCAAAAAGATGTTTGAAGTTTCCTTGGCCATGCTGGATATTATTGAATATTTATTAAGGATTTTAGTAAAATAGCAGGACCTTTTATATTGTCTTCTGACTAAATATACGGAGTTTAATTTGATGCCATGAAGCTTTCTTGAAGCTCAAACACGCATTGACTCAAGCACCAGTGCTCAAAGGTCCGAACTGGTCATTGCCTTTTCATATTCACATAAATGCATCAAATTATTCTATAGGATCAGTTTTGGGCCAGAAGATGGATAATTTAGAGAATGCAATTTATTTCATCAGCAAAAATATGCAGGGACTTGAGCTTAATTATACTGTCATAGAAAAGGAGATGTTGGCAATAATATATGCACTTAACAAATTTAGGCATTATATCACAGGATATCAAATATATGTGCATATTGATCATACTGCTATAATATATCTTATGAACAAGCCTTCAATCATAAGAAGATTGGCTCTATGGTTACTATTGATGCGGGAATTTGATATTCCAATTGTTGATAAACCAAGTAAAGCTAATGTAGTTGCAGATTATCTTTCTAGGCTTCAACTGCAGGATAATCCTGAAGCAATTGATGATGCTTTCCCAGATGAACATTTGTTCTTCATAAAAGCTCACACTCCCTGGTATGTTGATATTGCAAATTATTTAGCTGCTAATAAGATGCCTTCTCATTTTTCTCCCAAAGAAAGAAGGTTGCTGGTTGAGAAAAGTTTTAATTTCTCTTGGATTGTTGATTGTTTATTTTACACTGGACCTGACCAAGTCTTAGGAAGGTATGTCCAAGAGGATGAAACATATGATATTCTTCATGCATGTCATGATGAGCCATATGGAGGATATTTTGCTGCTTAAAGAACAACACTTCAAATCCTTAACACGAGGTATTATTGGTCAGCTTTGCATAAAGATGTAGCTCAATATACTAGAAAATGTGATTGATGTCAATGAATGGGTAGGCCCACCAGATCTAATGAAATTCCATTGTATCCCCAAATATTGGTTGCACCATTTGACAAATAGGGATTAGATTTTGTAGGACCAATTGATCCTCCTTCCAATGGGAAATCCTATATTCTAGTATGCACTTATTATATTACAAAATGGGTGGAAGAAAAAGCAATGGCACATGCAAGAGATAACAAGGTAGCTGAATTTCTCTATGAAGAAATATTTACAAGATATGGAGTACCAAGAGAGCTTGCTTCAGATCAAGGATCACAATTTACTTCCACACTAATTGCAGCATTGGTTAATGAATATAATATCAGACATAGGAAATCTACTCCATACCATCCTCAAGAAAATGGTCAAGTAGAGGTTACAAATAGGGAATTAGAAGCTATTCTCACCAAGACAGTATCTCTTCATAGGAAAGATTGGCCAAATAGACTTCCTGAAGACATTTGGGCATACAGAACAACATGGAAGACAACAACTAGTTTTACACCTTTTGAAATGGTGTATGGAAAAATAGCCATGATGCCCATTGAGTTTAAGCATAAAACTCTTAGGATAGCTCTACAATTGAATATGACTCTATCAGAAGCATAAAAAGACCACATCATGCAATTGAATGCTCTAGATGAACTGAGAAAGATGGTTATCCAGCATACAAAAATTATTCAACATCAACATGCTAAATGGAAAGATAGATATATTAAGGAGAGAAAATTTAAATCTGGAGATTCGGCATTGTTATATGATTTTAGGTATAAGGATACAATTGGGAAGTTGCAGACACGTTGGTTAGGCCCATAGGAGATTGTTGAAGTTTTTCAAAATGGAGCAGTTCAGTTGGCAACACTAGACCCATTCATATTCAAAATTTTGGTCAATGGTCATCGATTACGTCTTTATCATAAGCCTACTACAAAAGAAGACTTCCTACAACAATTTGATAGCCAAGAACAAACCACAGTTCCTGCAGCCTCTGCAAGGGGCCTTCTCGGCCTAGAGTCTGAAAATTCCTTTTGCGTGCATTCATAATAAACATTTCCATATTTTATGGAAATACCGTTCTTCGTTAATAAATTTTCTTATCCAACTCATTTCATTTCATCTCTATTTCTACCACATCACCCACTTCATGTCACCTCACCTCATATTATGAATAAATAACTGTTTGATTGCAACATTAAGTAGCACAACTACAGGTATGTATATTATTTATTTTTCTTTAATTATGCATTTATACTTCCATTATGATGATTACCTAATATTATTCGCATAATCTGCATTCCCTTCCCACTCTATGTTTTTTTGCATGTCTGGACACGTGTCATCTTCAGTTGGAGGGGGAGTGTTTTATGGTTCTATTTACGACTGCATAATGATGTGTCTTGTCCATGATGTGTTTTAATTTACTTGACATCATTTTTGAATGATTTTAGTACTGATGTGAAAGCTTGTATCACGAGTGAGTATACCTTTCATGCCACCATAGTTGATGAAAGGTACTAAAGGATAAATAAAAGGTTACGGGGCATGAATTTTCAAATCTCGCAGGATATCTCAGCACTTTGCATTTTCTTGTAGTGAATTTTTTGACTATCAAGTTAGCCATGAGAGGTACGCCTATTCGCCATGAGCCTGTGACTCATGATGCTTTGTTGTAGGATAACCAATGTGAACCCTATTTTTGTACCTATGGGTGGACCAATTATATTTTGAAATTGACAGTTTAATGAGGATATTGTGTAGGAATTTATGCGTACATTCAGTGAAGGGGAAGCTTCTATGAAATTTTTACGAGTTATAGCCATAGAGCAGAGAATAGAAGAGGTCACCAGGTTGCCGCAAGATGGAGAATTAATTCCTGAGGCAAAGGATGCAAGAAGTGCAAGGGTAGATTTCACCCATCCAATTGATGGACCTCTTAGCGTCGACAAGCAAGGAATTAAGAGGATGTCTCTTCCAGGAGAATGGCCGCAGGTTACATATCATGTGATGAAATATTTGACATGTGATGGTAAGTACTCTAATCTGCATTTTGTTCACTTCAAATTATTGAGTCATCTGAGGCATGGCCGAAGAATGAATATCCCAAATGTTTTGTATCACCTCATTTCTATCAATGCAAAAGAGATGTGAAAGGGTACTACTCGTTCTGTGACTCATCATAGATTAATCAAATTATTGGTACAATGATCTCTTAGCGATGTCTCTTAAATGTCATGGGGTGAGTTTAAGGATATTAGGCAATTTGGAGAAGTTATTGTTCTTGCTATAGAAGGAATTATAGTTCAAGAAGAAAATATCAGAGAAACCTCGTCTTCTAGGGTTTCTTTGGTTGTCGAACCTCCTATTACTCAGGAAGATTTTCCTAGCGCAGAAGGAAGAGTAATTGAGCCAAGTGTTGAGCCGCCTTCCACTCAAACTCAAATTGGGGCTGCATTTCATAAAAGGAAGGGTAAATAAAAAGGCGATGTAGAGGAAGAAACCATTGAACGACCTCAAGAAGTGCAGGTTCCTCCTGCAGCTAAAAAGCAAAAAATGAAGGATATTTTTCCTATGGCAGAACCTCCTACAGCCACACAAGAATTGCCATTAAGAAGAAGTCATCGAGTTAGGTAGAGATCTCAGTCAAAAGGAGGTGTGAGTGAGGTTATTTTTGTTGAAACATCAAAATTAGGGCACGACAGTCAAAAAGAGAGCCAACTACAGGAAGGACGTGAAGTTGGAAGATTGACAAATTTAGCCCAAATTGCAGAGCAATTTGCAGAACCAGGTGATAATATTTTGAGCCCTCAGGTAAACTACTCATAGGCTCCCTTCATATCTCACTAGCTTATATGTTGCACTTACATTTTATAAAGAATGGGAAATAGAAAAAGCTAGGGTTTAGGGGATAATTGACAAACAACAAAAGGAAATTGAAAAGAGGGATAAACAAATTATTGAGTTGCAAACTAAAGTAGATACTATAGCAAACATGGTTCTCGAGTTAATGCAATGCAGGGCTCCACCAAGAGTTTATGCTTTGTATCTGAAGGAACAATATCTATGTTTTAAACTTAACCGCATTGTTAGGGATCTATGTCCTTCTTTGGAGACCCCGCGAGAGTTTTATAGTGCTTACCAAATATCTCCTACAACCATTAAAAAATTTATATGTGAGTTTTATTTGAATAATTATGTTGTCTCTTCTAACAATGAATGGAATCCCTATTGTATATTGGTGATATTCAGTTAAAGGCATCAATGTCCTAGATACAGAATGAAATTAGTATGGGAGTACAATCTAGAATGCACAGGAACTTGGAACTTGATTGTCCACTACCACAAAGAATTGAGGCTAAAAACCCATGACAGATGTATTATGACTAGCAAAAACTGTTGAATAGACCTGATGTCAAAAGCCAAGTTTTACCATTGAGAGAGGAAGTATTTCAGGAGTATGAAATTTTGGTTAGCTCATAGAATCAAACTACAGTTGAACATCTAGCTCGACATTGGAACAACCTTCCAGAGGATCTAAAGTAGGGTGAACCCCATTCATTTCCCAACTATCATGCAGCCATACAAAGAGCTCCGAAGTATATCCGCTTGGGCAGGACAAAAGGCAATAATTGGCTACCTTTGATATTTTAGCCACCTATTCTTATGTGGCCACTGATAGAATGCAGAGCAACAAATAAACTGTATAATGAGATAGTAGAGGAAACCAGGTAGGCTAGGCTGGAGAAAATGAAAGGATTTTATTGGAACCTGGCTAGAGGAAGCACGGGATAGGGTATCGTAGGTGATTTTTGAGTTAGTTCCTGAGTAAGGAATTTTCCTCTTTCTGAAGGACCAGCAAGACACTAAGTTGGGGGGAAAATGATGAGCTAAAATAATAGCTCTTTTATTTCTATGACTGATAATTTTTTCCTGTGTTTTAAGTTGCATATTGGGACAATGTGAAGGTCATGAGATATATCAGAGTTTTGATTATGTGCATTTTGAATTATAGCCAAACCCGTTGAACCCTATATTGTTTTGACTAAATATTCTTATTGCTATGCAGATTATTATAGTAATATCATGCATGGATGTATAAATGTTGTAATTAATGGGAAATGGATATATATATGCTTGTATGTTCTAACCTTTAATGCAGGAGTAAATAAGTTGTTGCACAAGCAGCTGAGTTAAGCCAAATGGAGAATCATGTCATGCAAGCAGTTGGAGACATTTTGGGGTGGTTGAGAATTTAAGGCAGTGGATAAGATGGTGTTCGAGTAAAGTGGAAAAGGAATAGAAAGGTAGTACCAGACTCATTTATGGTTGTCTTCAGCAAGCAACGATCTAGTAAAAAACTGTCATGCTATATTCTTGGTTGAGTGTTAATAAAGTCCCACATTCTCTGTGGATTGACTTCTTCTTCTTGCTGTAATAAAGTTTCTGCCAAATTTCATGGGCATGATCTAAGTAGTTGAAAGTTTTTTATAACTTTCTTATAAATAAAGACCTGCACCTCTTCGCAGAGGTTAGACAATGTTTTCCAGAATTAGAAGCATTTCTCTTATTTTATGCATTGTATCGACTTTTGGACATAATGAATAAAGGCTATGTTATTCTGAGCATATAGAATCATTTTGAAGTCTGGATACACTCATCCAAGGGGTCCCACTTGGTGAGTATTCCTGTGTGATTGTTTGATTAAGTTTTCTTTTGCTGCAATAGATGTTCTAGCAACTGATTGTTCCCACAGCCACTGGAACCAGATCCTGTGGCTGTTTTTGTAGCTAAAGCAGACAGAGTAATCCCTGTTTATTATCTTTGAACTTAGTTAATAGTTATTTAGTTATAATCATCTATTAATGTAAAGATTTCCTATAGCCATTCATTTGTCATATTTCTGCTTGTTTATTTTAGATAGATTCAGTTGTTGCAGTAGGACGAAGTTACTCTTACCGGAACTTAGCGCATATACAATGCAGGCCCATTTCAAGTAATACATCCCTGGGTTGACAAGTAAATGAACCTCAGTCATGGAAATGATAGCTACTCAGAATGGATGGCTAATCCTTGAGTTAAGATTGTAAGTCTAGTTATTGTTCAAATTGGCTAGGCAAACAACCAGCTTTCATTAGAAACTTGTAGGTGATGGATTCTAGAAGCTACCCATATTAAGAGTTCAATATTGGTATTAGTGTATTAGAAATTTCATGAGTGTGTTTCTAGTCTAGTGCTTGTCTTAAGTATGTTTCTCAAGGTTTTGATTGCTAAATGAGTCTAGGTGATTGATAGTATCTAGACACTAGTCTCAAATGAGGTAAAACCACACAACATCTTGATTATGTTTATTTAGTTAAATAAGATGAATTGAAGGCTTAGTGTGATATATAAATCTTGTTAATAGACTTACGCGATGTATTTGTTACACTTACACTTTAGTTGGTGATGACTACATGTAGTATGAAATAATTTATCATCATCATAGATAACAAAGAATTAGAAAAAAATAATGGGACCCATAATGTAGTACGAGATGCATCGACATTATTTTTTCTAGTTGGGATACATACTCAAAGGGTAAGTTTTAGTGAGCCAAAATAATGAGAGAACCCACCAATTGATTGAATTCATTTGTTCTTTCTAGCTGGGAATTATGTATGTGTGAGTTAACAATCATGTACTTACATATAAAAATGGTCCCATGGGTTGTATACTTTAAATTATGAATTTTTCATTGTTAGTGTCAACAACAAATAGCTTGAGATTTTTGCTTGTCATTATAGATAGGGGTAGATTAGAAAAAAAGATGGGACTCACAAAGTAGTAGGGGGTGCAATATTTTTTATACCATGGTATAATTTGGGCCTCATGTGTTAGTGAACCAAGTAGAGGGTAAGATGCTCACAATAAGGTCACAACCACTTCCTCTAATATTTTTGTGAACATGTGATGTTTAGGTTATTTACATTACATATGTGTTTGTGCATGAGCTTGGCACACTAGGTATATTTGATACATGCACAAGTTATCATACTATATATATTTGATCTATTGTGAATTATTCACACTATGTATATGTGACGTATGATTGATCTAGTCACCATATGTATTGGTGAGGTGTATACAAGAGCTAATCAGAATATGCATATGTTGCACAAATGGGAGCTAGTCATATTGTGTATAGTTGAGGTATGCTTGAGCCAACCATTGTGTGAACATGAGATGTTGAAATTATATAGTCCCTATTTGGTTTTGTGTGTATTCACATACTAATATTTATTATATTAGTAAGAACACTAGGCATAATGGAAACAAAAATTGAAGCAAAATTGCAAGAGAAAAATGAATATTGTATTGGATGAGTTGGTTAAGAATGCATGGGAAAGAGGTGCATATAGGAGAAATATCCTACCTACCCCAACAAAAAAACTTGCCACATAAGCATAACACCTAAGTTTGATTAATATGCCAACGCCCCTCTTAAACATAGCTTAGGTGAGGAAAAAGAGTTGGTCCTGACATAAAAAGTCTAATAAGATACCCAAGTAGAATACACTAATAAAGAAGAGAAGAAAACCTTGTGGAAAAAAACTCCCCCTAAATGATAGTAATATATGTGCTCTATAATAAGAGAAGTACAAAACCCCATGTGAGGAAAAAATCCTTCCCAGAAGAGAGAAGAAGGACAAAGACCATGCAACTTCCCCTCAATATAGAATCTTCTACAATGATGGTAGATGTCCAACAATGAAAACTGAACCTAATACAAGCTTGTTGAATAACATTCATTCCCTCTGGAAGAAATAGAACCCCATATGTATGCAAGTTATCTTCACATTCCTAAAATTAATATGAAGAAAGAAAACTCAACATGAATGAAGCCTTTGAATGCAAGCACTACTTATCAAAGAGCTGTAACAACAATTTTTCATGACATGATGCACAAAAACATGGAGTACTATGTCGATGATAGTCTAGTCAAATCTATGACAAGATCAACACATCTATTAGAACTATGAACAATCTTAGACATGATGGAAAAATTCAAAAGACTAAATCCTAAGAAATGTGCATTTGGAGTTAAATCTGGTAAGCTCCTAGGATATATTGTTTCAGCAAAAGGGATTGAAGTGGATCCAAAAAAAGTTAAAGATATAATGGAAATGCCACCTCCTAAGAATGTCAGTCAAATGAGGACTCTACAAGGGTGGCTCCAATCCATAAGACATTTCATCTCTCAGCTAGTAGATAAGGCTCAACCATTCACAAAGGCATTACGGAAAGGAGTTACATACAACTGGGATGCAAACTATGAACACCACTTGAAGCAGATCAAGGAATATCTTTCTAATCCACCTATATTGATGCCACCAATTCAAGGCAAGCCCTTGATTCTCTACATATCAGTTACTAATACATCACTGGGGGCACTTTTGGCTCAATAGGATGAGAATAAAAAGGAAAGATCTATATACTATATCATTCAGACCTTAGTGTCCTATGAGATGAATTATACTATCATAGAGAAAGCTTGTTTGGCATTGGTCTTTGCATCACATAAATTAAGACACTACATGCTAGCATATTCTATCAAACTGGTGGCTAAGATTGATCCACTCAAATACCTTCTAAGTAAAGCAACACTTACAGGAAGATTGGCTAAATGGGTCATTGCAGATCAACTTGTTGATGCACCACTTAAAGACAATCAACCTTTGCACATAGAATTTCTGGATGAATCCATCATGCACCTTACTCAGCAATCCTGGAAAATTCTCTTTGATAGGACTTTCACTAAACAAGGTTTTGGTGCTGGAATCCCTTTTATCACTCATCAAAGATATTCAATCCCAAAGGCGTACAAGATTCTCTTTGTAGTATCGTAAATTGTACATCCTTGCTAGGGTGGTACAATTTCACACTTAGGTTAGCACCTGCCTTAGTGTGTCTTGCATCTTGCATTTCTAATTACCCCTTAAGCATTTAATTAATTAATTTAATTAAATATAAGGTCATGTCTCATCACTTTACATATTATAAAGTTAAGCCCTTTACCCTAAGTGTGCCCATTTTCATCTTATTCCTCTAATGAATCATTTAATCATAAACCCTAATTATGTCTTATTTTGATCGTTTAGCCCCAATTTTGTATATCAAAATATCTTGAAATCAGCTGTAACTTTGGGATGCACTATAATATCATCATATCTAACAGCCTCAAAAATTTGCTGAAAATTTGGTCAGACCGTGGTGGGAATGCACATGGTCTGCAGCTTTTTCCCCGAAATTTCAGGAGCACAATCCTATTATATAATAATGTTTAACCCCAAAATATCAGCGAGAAATTCAAATCATATGTCGGCCTAAACATGAAATTAAGATCTAGGGTTTCATACTTAAGAGCTCTCTTTCTTCATTTGAGGGGTCTTCTTCTAAGAATCTAAGGGCAGGTTTTTGGAGTATTAGAGCCTTCTTTGCTGCAAAAGAGTAGATCTTGGAAGTCTTCAACAAAATTCAACATTCATCCATCAAGCATTCATGAAGCATCATTTTATCAATTGGGAGCTTTTCAAGATGTAGAAGAACAATAGGAGATCACCGATTGACGATTGTCTTGTACCTCTCCCTTGGGTTTGGGTATGGTTTCATTTTGTTTTCATATCTTTGCATAAGATTCATTTTGAATCACATTCATGCTTTAGATCACTTTGCATTGTAGATTTAGAGCATTTACTTTGTTAATGTAAGCAATTAGGGTTTACTCTTTACGATTGCTCTAGGTTGTTTACTTTCATTCTTATGATCTTGCACACACACAAGGTTCTTGCACACACATTTTCAGTACATTATCATCTATTTATGGAGGTGGAAATCACCAACACGGGGGTTTGACTAAGGAAAAACTCTATATAGCCACCCCAAACCCTCTTTTTTAGGTTTAGGTACAGGTTCAGATCCGAGCATCGTTGGAAGTTTCAGGACCGGAAGAGTACACAGGGATAGTTATGGGTTGTAGATCTTAGAAAAATCCCCAAGGATAGGGGCATGGTGCCTTGTTCCTTCCCAGGATAGTGGCGTGGCTCCATGCTCCTACCCTCTATCAGCAGGACTTGGCAGAACAACACTTTACAGGCTCCAAAATCCCTCCTATCAGTTGCAACTCCAGAATTGCAGAATCGGGACAGTGGCGTGGAACCTTGGTCCTAGACATTTCTACTCAGATTTTAGACATAGGTGCACCTCTGATTTTTCCCTCTAATATGTACTTTGTAGCACTATATCAGTTGTTCTTTGATCTGCATTCTCATATTAGGGTTTGCTTGCTTACTTGCATTCTGGGTTAAATTGCATTTTGCATCACTCTTCTCTCTCATTTACAACAAAGGAATAGAAAACCTAAGAGGTAATCCACAACTCTCTCTTTCTCATAAGAAGTAGCCAATGTGTGCTACCTCCCTAGGCTCTTTCATATTCCATGAGTGTGTATGAGAGTGGGATTAGGGTTTCCATACTTAGTCTCACTTTTTCCCCTACACATCTTTGGTGAACCCGACGTGAATCCAATTTCATTTTCTTTGCATTTCATTGTTATATGTAGATCATTTTTATTTCATTTTCTTTCAAAACATTAAAAAAAAAGGAGAGATAGATTTCTTTCATTTTCCTTGCATTGTGTGTTTAAGTCTCATGCAATTTTCATTTCAAAATGTTAGATTTCTATTTGCAAGATGGTCATGTTTTTGATGTTGTATGCAATTTTCTTTATGAGTTTAGTAAGGATGAATTATATGAAGCTCAAGATGAGTTTTTGAACCCTAAGCCTTCTAAACCCTCATTTTGCCAAAAATTAATCAACCTTGTTACTATGTCATTTTGTGGTGATGAGAAAGATAAGTTGAATGATCCCTCTCAAGGGTACATTCCTATCAACTCCTCCACTAAATATAGCAACATGATTGACTCTCATGATTCCCTCTATAATGTTATGTCTCCTTTTGAGTCCAAAGATAAGCCTTTTAATCACTATTATCATGCTTTATTGGATGATTCCCTTGACGACTTCATGTCTTTGCCTAAACTTTCAAACAAGAATAATGCATCTAAAAGGTTCATCAATATAATGAATATGAATGAACATAGAAAACAACTTTTTGTTGTCCAAGGTGCTTGTCCTTCTCCAACTTCACCTCTTCCTAATCAATCATTTTTCACAGTTCAAGGTGGATATGGTCACGATTTCTTTAGCACTCCAAACAAACCTATCATTATTGTTCAAGGAAGGAATCCTACTAAGAGTCCTTATAGCTATGCTAGACAACTAACCAAGGAGAGTTATAATGCATCTACCCATATCTATAACACAAGAAACCATAGGCAACCTAACCCTCCTCCGGTTTTTCTGACTCCTCTACCTGATCCTCAACCCATTCTTCCTTAAGCACCTCGTATTTCACAAACCCTTGGTAAGGAATATGATCTTGTCGAACTTAAAGCTACTCCTGCCAAGATATCCCTTTGGGATTTGCTTCAAACTTCCTTGACTCATCATAGAATGCTACAAGATGCCTTGAAAACATTGAATGTCCCACTCGCAGTGACATCCAAAAATATGGCTTCCTTGATTAACTCTATTACATCACCTAAGACTCAGATTGTGTTTACACAAAATGAGCTACCCTCTAATAAAGTTCAACAACAGTATGATCCCTTAATGATTGTGGTTATCATAAATGATAGTGCGATAAGATGAACACTAGTGGACACTGGTTCTAGCCATAATTTTTGCACCATTAACTTGTTGCATAAGATCAAAGTTGATACATCTCTTATTAAGCCCAATTCTCTCACCATCCATGGCTTCGATAATGTTGCTAAATCCTCACTAGGTATCATCACCTTGCCTATTAAGGTAGGTCCTATTACTTTACCTACTCCTATCCATTTCATGTCTGGAGAGTTGACAAATAACTTGTTTCTAGGGACACCTTGGATTCATATCATGCAAGTTGTTCCCTCTACATTGCATAGGAAAATCAAGTTCATTTACAACAATACAACATATACCTTATTAGGTGACACAAGATTCCAGGCTTGTTTACAAACATTAAGTTCAAAATCCTCTTCAATCAATTCTTCCCCAACTATCTTAGATAATTCCTCTAAAGCTTCTACTCTGATTCATGTGACCAGTTCATCAAACCTGTCTCCTATATTTGAATTGATTCTCAATACTTCCTCAAGTAGACCTAAGGTTCTTGAGGAAGAGTATTCTCAAGCCGACTCTATGATTGATAACACTTTATCTTCTCAAAATATTCTTGCAGAAGATGATTGGGGATCCTTTGATTTCAATCCTACTTTCGTAGGGGAATACAGAATTCCCTTGAGATAACCTAAGGTCGAAAAGAAGAAATAAGAAGAAGAACCTAAAAATCAATCTACTTTGTCTAGGTCGTTGAGTAATAACTTTGTGGTGGCTTCTCAGACTTCATCTCTCTTAGTTTCTGGTCTAGAGGATTTTGATCCTTCACTTTTTGAAAATCCTCCTTCTTCGGAAATGACTAGCCTTTATGGTCCTGGTTTTCACATCCTAGCTAGGTGTGGATATGGAAATGGATGTGGTGCTCAAGAACATGGGATTAAGGCTTCCTTGGAAAATAACTTTCGTGATATGACATTTGGGCTTGGTTATGATCCTTCCAAGCATAATAAAGCCTCTAAGAGACCATCTATAAGTGTTACTGTCATTTATGCTTCTCTCTTGCTAAAATATCTAAAATATATTGACTGTGACCCTTCTTGTGTCTTTTCTGATGGTTTGATGAAAGAATAAGGATCCAATTAACTAATGAGAGGGGGGGTAAATCAGTAGATAGAAAACTTATATAAACTTCCACCAATCTCAAAATCAACCTTTCAAAGCAAACTCTAAACTAACAAGTTAAACCAGTGAACTACAAATGCAATATCACTGTCAAGTTAAACCAGTTGACTGTTATAACAGATTAATAGTAAAACAACTTGAAACTCAAAAAAATCCAAATACTTTACTAACATAAGTAAAACATCATTTCAGATTGTTGTCGGTTAACATAACTTATCAAAATGGGTTTAGCAGTTAAGTAATTCAACCATAGTAAACATAACCACAAAAACATTCACCACTTGACACAATATTTTTGACGTGGAAACTCAAATGGGAAAAACCACGATGGGGATGAATACCCACAAGTATTATGAACCCTTATGAAGTTCACCCTATTAGGAGCCAAGCCTGTTAAAGCTTTACAAAAAGTCTTGTTAAGAATAGATCTTGTTAGGGACCACCTGGTTAAGGGATTGACTATAATGCCCAATTAGAAGCAATACCAGGTGTGAGGAGTAACCTCAATAGAGGATTTGAAATCCAAGCTAATGGACCACCTGGTTAGAGGATTTGAATAACACCAAGCTTGTTAGAGCTTACCCGGTTAGGGGATTTTACTGTTGTAATTGTTAGAAAACAACAAGGGTTTGCTGATCTGTTTGAACAACACTACACTTGCTTGTTCAAATATTTTTCATGCTCCTATGTGCCTTTACATAAACTATAGAGACATCATCCGGTTTGGCAACCACACTCAACTACAACTTTTCCAACACTCAACTACAACTTTTCCAACACTTCAACAACACAACTCATTGACCTTATAAACAAATCAATAGGTTGGTAACACAACACAAACCTAATTCTCTCATAGAGATTACAAAAAAATCAGTTCAAGTATGACTGTTGGATTACATAACAACTTTTGCACATCATTTAAGATTGCCTTGACCGCTCCTTGATCACTGCTTCAATGAACACTATAACGCATCACGCAGTTTGCATTACATGCAATGTACTTGCTCATTCCCAGGATAAAAAAATGTTATCTCAACACACCAAAAACCTTTTGAACCTCTTCTCATACAACATGCATATGTTTTATAATCACTACCGCTCATCATCATATCATAAACCAATACAACCAATTCACCAAACTTAATTGGTTACAGTTTATCATATCAATAGGTAGGGTTTACCGGTTGATCTCTCCAATATATAACAATATCGGTTCACTCCATAAACTCACCTACCAGTTGTAGTTCCCTTCACTAGATCTTCCTACCGGCTACAAAACAACATTATAACAACATCATTACCAGTTAATTGACATCAATGACAACATAACATTTCATTAATGCAATCTTCATGCAAATGCCAGCATTTTCTTTGGATGTTTTTTCTACTGATGATTCCTTAGCCAAAATTTTGGGAGCTTATGAGAACTTTCCTCGTTATCACCATAACCGCATTTTTCCATATTGTTTAAATGCAGAAGCTTACTTTAGGAAATAAATAAATAATGATGAGATAGTTAAAGAATTTCCTCAATTAAAATATGCTCTTCAACAAAGGAATCTCTTAATAAATGACATGCCTGGTGTAGATCCTAAGATATTCACTCATAACATTCTCCTAATTCTTGATGCTAAACCTATGAAGCAAAAGATTTGAAAGATTCACCCTAAAGTGATATTAATAGTTAAAGATAAAATTGAAAAACTATTGGATGTTGGATTCATTCATCCTATCGATTATTCCCCATGGATTTCAAACATTGTAGTTGTGGCTAAAGATGAAAACAAGATTAGGATGTGTATGGATTTTCATGATTTAAACAAGGCCTCTTTAAAGGATTACTTTACTCTCCCGAATATCGATATGATAGTGGATTCGGTAGTAGGGCATGCTTTATTATCCTTTATGGATGATTTCTCAAGATATAATCAAATCTTCATTAATCCCCATGATCAATATTAAACCACTTTCACCACCCCTTAGGGTACATTTTGTTGGATTGTGATGCCTTTTGGATTTAAAATTGTAGGCTCAACTTATCAGCATGCTATGACTCTCATCTTCCATGACTATATGCATAAAACCTTAGAAGATTACGTTGATGACATCTTAGCCAAATCCATCCTTCGTACAGATCATGTTAAGATCGTTCGTCAAATCTTTGAGAGAATTCATAATTATAACATGCGTTTGAATCCCCAAAAATGTGTTTTGGGTGTGGATAGTGGAAAACTAATAGGATTCATAGTTTCACATCATGGTGTTGAGGTGGATACGAAAAAGATAGATGTTATTGTTAACATGCCACCTCCTAAGAATGTCTCCCAAATAAAAAGTTTGCAAGGAAAGATCCAAGCTATTCGTAGGTTCGTCTCTCAACTTGAGGATCGTACCTTTCCCTTCACACAATTGCTTAAAAAGAATATGACTTTCCAATGGAATGAGGATTCTCGTCAAGCATTTGAAGACCTCAAAACCTATTTGGCCAATCCTCCTATTCTTCAACCTACCGATCCTACTAAGCCTTTTCTTTTGTATACCATTGCTTCCCCTCAAGCTCTTGCAGCCCTATTGGCACAATGTGATAAGGATGGTAGAGAATGCCCGGTTTATTACATAAGTTGCACTCTACTCAATTACGAAGTCTGATATTCTACAATAGAAAGATAGTGCCTTGATTTAGTCTTTGCAACCCAAAAGTTGAGGCATTATCTCGTGAACACTGAGATCAATGTTATCGTTAAATTCGATCCTCTTAAACATCATTTCTCCAAAACTAACCTTTTCAGATGCTTAGCTAAGTGGGTTATGATGTTGACCACGTTTGACCTTAAGTTTGTCTCACAAAAGGCAATAAAGGGTCAAGCATTGACTGACCACTTATTTGATGCTCCTACACCCTTCTCCCTACCTAATCTAGAGTCTTTTCTCGATGAATACATTTTTTTCACTGAGGTTGATGAGACTTGGGAATTGTACTTTGATGTTTCTAATTGTCGTACAGGATCGGGGGCAGGGGTGGTCTTAATCTCTCCTAAAAAGAAGCCTATTCCTTTATCATGTCGTCTCAACTTCTTATGTGCCAACAACATTGCTGAATATGAAGCTCTTATAGTTGGAATTAAAGCAACCTTGGCATTGAATATGAAACATCTACATATTTATGGAGATTCTAAACTAATCATAAGACAAGCGACATGAGTTTATCAACCTAAGAAAGACAAATTATCACAATATAGATATCTAGCTTTATCCTTGTTGAAAAAATTCGATTCTTATACCATGGAGCTCGTTCCTCAAAAGGATAATCGACATGTTGATGTGATGGCATGTGTTTCCTCTCTTATGTTTCTATAGGACCCCTTGGTAGATCTTAAATTCACTTTTCACAACCTTACTACCCCGGCTACTGTTGATAATCCTAGTGATGTGACATATTGTTACATTATAGATTCTGATGAATGGTACTTGCATATCGTGAGATATTTGAGTGATGGTACCTTTCCTGACTCTACGAATAAGAATAATAGGGCTAGGATTTTCAAATTGGTTTCTAGATACATTATCATTTTTAATGTTCTTTATAGGAGGGGTTATAATGGTCTTCTCCTTTGATGCTTAAACAAGGTTGAAATCCCTATTGCTCTTGAGGAAGCACATTCAGGTGCTTGTGGGGGGCATTTTGGGGGAAGGTCTTTACTTCAGAGATTGCTCTGAATGGGATATTATTGGCAAACCATGGAAAATGATTCCTTTGTGTTTGTTAAAAGATGTCATCATTGTCAGCAACATAGAAATTTGATCCATGCCCTTGCCCAAGAACTTCGATCATAGGTAGCATCTTGGCCCTTTTCTACATGGGGTTTGGATCTTGTTGGTAAAATATATCCTCCTTCATCTCAAGGACATACCTTCATCATAATTGCCATTAATTACTTTACAAAGTGGGTGGAAGTTGTTCCTCTTCGATCCACTACCGCTAAAGTAATTTGTCAATTCATTTTGGAAAACATTCTTTCCTGATTTGGGATACCTTTCGCCTAAGTTTCGGATAATGGAACATCATTCAAAAATAAGGATGTGAAGAAGTTTCTCAAGAAATATCATATTCAACATAAATTTTCTACACCTTACTATCCCCAATCAAATGGTCAAGTTGAGTCTTCTAAAAAGATAATTGAACAAATTCTTCGAAATACTGTAAACAAGCATGGTAAGGATATGCATACTCAATTAACCTATGCTCTTTAGGCCTACCGCACGAGTATACATGTGTCTACGGGTTGTACTCCTTATAATCTTGTTTATGGTGCTAATGCCATTATGCCTTTATTCCTTCTTTGAGAGTTTCACTTAGGGGTATAGTGGATGATGATTCCTATAGGGAGCAAAGACTTTAACAACTAGAGATGCTCAATGAACGGTATATAAATGCCCTCAAGCATATTCAAGCATATCTAAAACTTTGCAATGAAGCTACAATGATAAGGTTATTCAACGTCCTTCTTGGTAAATGATTTAGTCCTTTACAAGAATTAGCGTAACGTGAATGCCTTACCTAAGGAGAAAGGAAAATTCAGCCCTAATTGGCTTGGACCATACATTGTTGTCGAGGTCTATGGATTAGGTTCTTATAGGATAGTAGATGTGGAAGGTACACCTCTCAAGGAACCCATAAATTCTATGCACCTTCGTAGATACTATGCCTAGTTCTCTCTCTCTCTCTCTCTCTCTCTCTCTCTCTCTCTCTCTCTCTAGTCTACTTTTTGTTTTCTCTTTATATCTTTTCTTTCTTCAAAATTGGGTAATATGTTAGCATGTCTTCATTAAAGTATGTAAGATTAAATGATGTTATATTGTTTGGTCTACATTAATTCATTCTTGACAAGCATGTTTCATTACTTTATTGTTTGTCTTGGATTATTTTATGTAAATTGTAATAGATTTACATTTCAAATGTGCTAGCATTTTATACAATTTTTTTATGTGTTAAGTAGAATTATATCATGTTGTGTTTAATTAGAGTTAATTAAATCACATTAGTCATATATTTCTCACGCTTAGTATGTTCTTATTTTACATCATCAAAGTAGCATTTAATTAAATAATTAGTTATTTAATTAAATCAGACATGTATCAATTTAATCATAAAGCATTGAGAAATCAATCACATGGAAATTAAAATTAGACATACATGTTCATCACTCAATATGTTACTTCAAATATAAGAAATGCATATATTGTTTAAGCATTAAAATAACATATTCATGAGTATCATCATATATACATCAATACATCAAGATCATCTCCTATCCCTAGGACTAGTAGCTCGAGGATGGTGGCTAGATGCCCCCTCTTGATCTGGTTGTGGGGGTGGCCACATGGGGGTGTATTGTGATACGGAACACTAGTGATTCCGCAAGGAGATCCTACGATCCCTCTCCATCATGACCCCACGGTATGTGCTTGCCTCTGTCTATGACACAACTAGGTCATGCTTTGTCTATCATAATCTCTCTTGTATGACCTCCATCCTCATCTGAATACGGGAGAAAAGGTCCTCATGTCATCATGTACTCCTCTCGGATCTGTGAGGAACTAGGAATGTGTGCAACCACAATGAGGTTTGTCACTACATTTTGAATCAAAGAACGCCAATCCTGGATGGTAGCTACAAGATAGAGAAAAAATTTTCACCAGTAACATTCTATATCATCAAATCTAAAGCAATTAAGATACATAAGTTAATAAATAATAGGACACCTTACCTGGATCTCCCTCTTGCTAGTAGGGATCATGGAAAGCAATCGCTTGAGACTGGGACCCACTAGGCTCTCTGCGCATGTATTGTCTCTATACAATAGGTGTGGGCCTATGGGGACTAGGATCAAGACCCCTTATAGGGTCCTTCTCCACCCACAGTGGGAGACTCGGTGGATCTAGGGCTACGGTATCCTCCTTGGAGTGATAAGGAGATGCATCTAACTCATCCTCGTCCTCGTCCTCATCCTCCTCCTCCTCATCCTCCTCCTCTTCATCCTCCTCGTCATCTCCATCCTGATCTCACTCTTTGGTATCAAGATAATTTGCATCTCTGCCTACCTCCTGCTCTCCTATGTCATCAGCCTAATCATCTGAGCCCTCCTTGGATGGATCGAATCCCTCTCTATCACCTACCTATCTCCATGGTCTAAGGTTCCCTCCAGGGAAGTCTGCGATGAAGATGGCCCCAGGGTATGTCCTCCCCCACCATGTGATGTACCATTGGTGCGCACCCAAATCATCTCTATAGTTTGATAGTATGTCCTGATCCGACCCATCTAAATATGTAATGTCGATCTCATCACTGGTAGGCCAAGGAATGGCTCCTAGCCTCGGCATCACGCATGAGTGTTGGATATACACATGCACATTAATAGGAACACATTGTTCAAACCTAAACTACCACTAAACTTGGTTGAAGTAGAAGGGAGCGCCTTTGCGCATGTACCATCCCTCTAGTAGACGATTCCTCTTCATGTTGAACATATGCATGTGTATCCCTGCCCACATGTACATCTTGAGGTAGGGTCTTTGTATGACTCCGCCTGTTGTCAATCTATCTAAGCTCAACCTCCAATGTAGGAGATCACCAATCACGGTTAAGAGGATGAGCAAATACCCTAGGCTACTCTAGGACTAGCTCTATGGGGGCTCTAGTAGGCCTAGTACAGGTAATATGCTTAAACATCCACACCTGTAGTACTGTGCATGTCATCAGGTTGCATCCCTGTCCAAACACATACTCCCCAAGGTCATGATAGAATTGTGCAATCATGGTTAGAACCCAAGAGTATACCCTCCTATTTCTCTCCATTTCTCAGATAGCGTAGATGAGTTCTCCATGCATATGTATGTTGCATCCATTAGGGCACATGGCTAATGCAAGGGTCGCAATCATGAGTCACCTCACTAATGGAACCTTGTCAGTTGGGTGTAGGAGCCAGCTGACCATGATGCGGCCCCTCGTCTCGCTACGTATCACTCTCCCCATAGCATATACCTGCTCTCTCTTGTAATCCTCCTCTGTCCGGTCAGATCGATATCTCACGGTCTCTCCTCTAATGGGAAGGTGCAGAATGCAGTATACATCCTCAAGAGTGACAGTCATCTCCCCTATAGGTAATGAGAACATCAAGGTGTCTGCATCCCACCTCTCCATCAGTGCCATCAACATTGCAGAATGGAATCGAATGGTCGGCATGGTCATCACATCCCACAAGCCCACTGCATGTAGCAAATCCCTCTCTCCCACTGTCAGCCTTGGGATCTGCTCTCGAAGGCTCCAAAAGGTAAGACCGACGGTATGCTCATGGATGTATGATAGTATCTACAAAATGCAAAGCAATATATCATCAGTAATTAATCATCATCACTATCATCTAATCAATGCAATCATTCTATCAATTCTAACATTCATCGCCTAATCCCATGTTATTGATGGTCTCCCCAAATAGGGACCAGGGCGTCGTAGGTGGACCAGGGAACCCTACTGGGACCATGGTGCCCTAGGAGGACCAGGGTGCCCCCTTGGGACCATGGCACCCTAGGAGGACCAGGGCACCCTAGGACCCCTAGTTGCCCGAAGAGAAGGCCCAGGCCCAGACTAGGTGATGATACCATCATTCCTAAAAACTATGAAAGCATGAAAAGGTCAATTGGATTCAATGGAAGGTCAACTCACCTCGTCGAGTGGTCAGTCGACAAGTACAGACTAGCACAGGATCTCCATCCACGTAGGTTGCTTAGGTCGGTGTCGAGGCATGATTGCTTGTATGTGGGCTCCTCTATAGTGAAAAGTGCCAAAAAGTTAGAAAGTGACAAACGAAGGTGTCACTTTCATATTTACATGTTATGCACTTTTTGACTTTATGTTTTTAAGTTAAAACCCTAATTTTTGCACTTTTTCTTCAATCTATCATATCTTGACCTAGGAAGCTTTGATTCTCACACCATCGGTGGCGTTGGAATTGTGAGTTCATTCTCTGACTCTTCATTAGTTTCATAATGTTCTTTGATGAGAAATCCATCCTTGTTGTGAACTTCATCAATTTTTTATCACAATTCGTTGCGGAAAACATGATACCCTGTTTCACCTCACTAATAAGAAAGTCAAAATAGGGGGGCATATAGCTACCCACAAATTTCATCACCTTCCTTAGTAAGCATTAGGTGAATTTGTGATCTAACATATGGTTTTGTAGGGTTTGGTTCCTAACTGTGTACTGCAGATATCGCTGAGGGTTTCATTTGACAACTTATGGATATATCTTTTCTTCAAATGATGTTTACTTTTCTATACTTTAGCTTGCATATGCATGTAGTGTCATATGACTGCTAAAGTGGGGGCTAAATGTAGTGTCGTAAATTGTGCACCCTTGCTAGGGTGGTACAATTTCACACTTAGGTTAGCACCCACCTCAATGTGTCTTGCATCTTGCATTTCTAATTCCCCTTTAAGCATTTAATTAATTAATTTAATTAAATATAAGGTCATGTCTCATCACTTTACATATTATAAAGTTGGGCCCTTTACCCTAAGTGTACCCCTTTTCATCTTATTCCTCGAATTAATCATTTAATCATAAACCCTAATTATGTCTTATTTTGACAGTTTAGGCCCGATTTTGCATATCCAAACATCTCAAAATTAGTTGTAACTTTGGGATGTGCTCTAATATCATCATATCTAACGGCCCCAAAAATTTGGTGAAAAGTTGGTCGAACCATGGCAGGAATGCACATGGTCCGTGACTTTTTCCCCTAAAAATTCAAGAACACAATCCTATGATATAATAATGGTTAACCCAAAAATATCAGTCAGAAATTCAAATCCTCGGTCGGCCTTAACATGAAATTAAGATCTAGAATTTCATACTTAAGAGCTCTCTTTCTTCATTTGAAGGGGTCTTCTTCTAAGAATCTAAGGGTAGGTTTTTGGAGTATTAGAGCCTTCTTTGCAGCGAAAGAGTAGATCTTCGAATTCTTCAACAACATTCATCCATCAAACATTCATCAAGAATCATTTTATCAATTGGGAGCTTTTGAAGATATAGAAGAACAATAGGGGATCACCGACTAACGATTGGTTTGTACCTCTCCCTTGGGGTTGGGTATGGTTTCATGTTATTTTCATATCTTTGCATAAGCTTCAATTTGATTCGCATTCATGCTTTATATCACTTTGCATTGTGTATTTAGAGCATTTACTTTGTCAATTGTAAGCAATTAGGGTTTACTCTTTAGGGTTAATCTAGGTTGTTTACTTTCATTCTTAGAATCTTGCACACATGCAAGGTTCTTGCACACACATTTTTAGTACATTATCAGTTATTTGTGGAGGTGTAAATCACTAAAAAAGGGGTTTGAATAAGGAAAACCCCTATATAGCCACCCCAAACCCTCTTTTTCAACTTTAGGTACAGGTTCAGATCCGAGCGTCATTGGAAGTTTTGGGACCAGAAGAGCACATAGGGATAGTTCTAGGTTGTAGATCACAACAAAATCCGCAAGGAAAAGGGTGTGGTGCCATGGTCCTACTATTTGTCTGTGGGACTTGGTAGAACAACACTTTACAGGCTCCAAAATTCCTCCTATCACTTGCAACACCAGAATTGCAGAACCAGGACAGTGGCATGGCACCCTGGTCCCAAACATTTTTGCTCAAATTTGAGACATAAGTGCACCTCTAATTTTTCCCACTGATTTGTAATTTTCAGTATTGTATCAATTGTTCTTTGATCTACATTCTCAGATTAGGGTTTTCTTGCTTACATGCATTCTAGGTTAGATTGCATTTTGCATCATTCCTCTCTCTCATTTACAGCAAAGGAATAGAAAACCTAAGAGGTAATCCACAGCTCTTTCTTTCTCATAAGAAGTAGTTGACGTATGTTACTTCCCTAGGCTATTTCATATTCCATGAGTGTGTATGAGAGTGGGATTAGGGTTTTCATACTTAGTCTCACTTTTTCCCCTACACACCAATATTATTGCAGAATATGAAGCTTTGGTAAATGGAATCAAGTTAGCTATTGAATGGAAGGTTATTGAGTTAGACATCTATGGAGACTCTTAGCTGATAATCAACCAGATCAATGATATATATCAAACTTGGGATGAAAAACTGATGCCCTATAAAAGAATGGTTGATGACCTCAAGCAATACTTTACCTTTGTATCATTTCATCGAATTCCTAGATCAACAAATAGAGCTACAGATGTTATGGCTACCTTGGCATCTATACCACAGCTATAAGAATCAGAGTTCCGCTATGAATTCCTGGTAGAAGAGCTACACTATCCTTCTTATGATTCTCCTGAGGCCCAAATGGTCTGTTCTATCATTAGCCATGACTCATCTCACAATAGTCATATCTACTCTTACTTGTGTGACCAAATTATTCTTGCTAATTTTACTCATAATGAGAAAAGAAACCTAATCTAAAATGTTTCATGGTATGTCATCATCGCTAACAATTTGTATAAGTGATATTTGGATAGTACTTTTCTTAGGTGTCTAGAAACTGAAGATTCCCAACGTGTGTTATCTAAAGTCCTTGAAGATATTTGTAGATCTCATTCAAATGGTATAACTTTAGCTTGAAAATAGCTAAGGGTTGGCTACTACTGGCCAGATATAGAAAAAGATGCTATAAAATTTGCTAAAACTTGTGAGCAGTGTCAGCTACATGGGAATCTCATACATGCTCCAACAAGAGATCTACTACCTTTTATCACACATTGGCCTTTTCAACAATGGGTGTTTGACCTCATTGGCCAAATCTATCCTGCATCATCTAATGGACACAAGTTTATCATAACTGCCACTAAGTACTTCACTAAGTGGGTTGAAGCGGTTTCGCTAATCAAAGCAACCGACAAACAAGTGGCAATGTTCATCCTTAACTATATCATCTACAGGTATGCAATACCTTCTTCGATTATGACTGACAATGGAGGGCAGTTCAAAAACAAAGATATAGATGAGCTCTGTGAAAAGTTCAAAATCAAACAGCACTATTCATCCATATACTACCCTAAAGGAAATGGACAAGCTGAAGCATCTAACAAAAATTTGCCAACTATCTTGCACAGAATGGTAAACAAATCTGGAAAAGATTGGCATCTACAGCTCAATCCAGCACTATGGGCTTATAGAATAAGTATCAGAACACCTACTGGGGCTACACCTTTTGCTTTGGTGTAAGGGGCCAAAGCAGTCTTGCCTATTGAGGTAGAAATACCTTCTTTGAGAGTTTCTTTGCAAGGTCTTATTACTGATGAAGACTATAGAATATCTAGATTGTAAGAGCTTGAGTTGTTGGATGAACGTCGACAAGTGGTGTTTGATCATTTGAGAACTTACCAAAAGAGAATGTCTAGAGGCTATAACAAGAAAGTTTGACAAAGAGAATTTCAAGTTGGTGACCTTGTTTTGAGAGAGAATCCTAAAAATCAATAGTTTCGAGACAACAAAGGGAACTTTGAACCCAACTGGCTAGGTCCCTATATTGTTACTACAGTCTTTGGCTCTGGTGCTTATCAACTCTCAACATCAGAAGGAGAATAGCTTCATGAACCGATCAACACCATCCACTTGAAGAAATTTTTCACTAAGTATTCTCTGCTCCAGCAACCTGAACAACAAAAAAGTCCTGAAGAAATCCTAAAAATCACGAAAAAGTCCAAAAAATCAAAAAAATAAAAAAAATCAAAGGCTTTGGTGAAAACCTGTTAAATGGGCACCTTGGTAGCAAAAAAAGAAAGGATCTTTGCCAAGCAAGTGAAAACCTAGTAAACAGGTGCCTCTTATACTCAAGCGCTCCATCTATCAACGCAAATTTGGCATTTCATGTTTTCATTCCCGCTTTCCTGCATCTTTGCTTTCGCTTGTACATGTCTTTTAGTCACTTTTGTGACATCCTAGTTCTTTTGGAACCCTCCTGGCTTGAAACCAATCAGTCTCCTAGTCTTAGGGTAATCGACTAATCAATCTAAATGTCCTAAGCAGTTCAACCAAGTCATGTTTCTATCGGTAGTACCAGGTCATCCAATCCAAGTCAGTCACCCATCTCCACACTACTGCAGAGTTTTATCACTGAGTAAACAAGAAAAATAAGACTACTGAAAACAATCATTAAATTGTTTGAGACGTGATTGAAATTTTCTTTGTGTTGTCTTTTAAATTGGTTTTCGATTATTATTCCCTCTTAGTAACTCGAGGAAGTCTATCTTGACTAAGAGGAGCGAGGATTGGGGACATAATAGTTTTTCTTTATTTTCTGCTTGTGGGAGTGATTCTAATGATCTGGAAACATCTATTAAGCGAGGTGTCTGTGATTAGTGCCTTCACATCAAGGTGAAATCACCACACATACCTCGACTCCGCTTATTTGTATGCTATAGGGAGGTTGGAGTCATTTCTTTGTCTATTTTGAGGGAATTTCTTTAATGTGCAATCTAGATGCATGTGTAATATGTCTAAGGATGTGAACAATAAAAGGGTCATGCGGACAAGATAATTAATATTGCATATATAAAAAAAGGAACTTTGTTTTGCCTGTTGTGTTTGTAAAAATCTTAGTGATGAAAATTAAGCATACCAAATCTAGTGACTAAGTTTAAGTTGCATTCATTATAAATTTTATGCATTTCAAGTGATTTCAGAATGATAACAATGATCTCTTTATCTTTTGAATGAGAGTCTGAAGCAATCATCATTTCTTAGCTAAGTGGTCTCTTTTTCATCATCGTTTCTCTGATTGAGTACTTGTGTATTGAGATGTTAGTTGCATACATGAGCATCTTATTTAGATCCATACATTTTAGTATATATTTATTTGCATTTATATTATTGCATGAAAAATAAACATTTGCATTACTAGTTACTCATTTTCATCATTTATTTGGATATGAAAAAAAAAATCCATATTCATCTCCATTGCATACATCCATACTAAAATTATATGCATACATATAGAATAAAGCATGTAAAAAGACATCTCATAATCAATCAACACAACTACGATGAAATCAAATCAAAATCTAATATCTCGTCATAATCTCAGTGTCTAAGAGTACAAATGATATCAACTGTCATATACAATGTTTCATCGGAGCAAGAATCATATAAGCTACAAAAATGGGGTATATAAAAAAATCTAGGAGGAACACAAATATAGCTCTCTGCCTCTCCCTCATTGTCCGGTGGAGGAGGTGGTGCCTCCTGACTGACGTCATGTCTGGGGGCCCTAGCTCCCTCAGATCAAGCCATATACTGAGAATATGGCACAACCTGCTGTGCTACTGGGACCGCTACACTATAAGATGAAACATAATAAGTTGCACAGCTCGTCTGATGCAAAACCTATCACTGAAGAGAATCACGCTCTGCTCTCATCTCTACGACCTATCGATCTTGCTCTTCCAGCTGTGTTTGTTCCACTGTCAACTGTGACAACAAACCTCTCACCCTCTCCGTCAAAGACTAAAGTATGTCTGGCGCTGCCTGCTCTCTCTCCACATCTCCCTCTCCACCTCCCTGCTCATCCCTCTACTACCTAACCTACCTAGGAGCCACTCTCCTCCTCACCTCCAACCTTTGTTGTCGTAGAACTGGTAGCCTCACCCCCAACAGCTCCTAAGGATCCACCCTCCCCTCTCTGTCGATGTCGACCTCCCGCAGGTGCCATGTTGCTACTAGCACCAGGATCACCTCCTGTCTGCCTAGGTACATCCATTCTTCATCCCTGTACCTGCACTCATCCATGTACCTAACCTAGTACCTATGCCTGTGTTGGTTCATCCTCCTCTACCTCATCTATAAGAGGTGCATGCTCTCCAAAATTTGTAAACTAAAGAAAAGGTTGTCTCTGAAACCAATCTCTATATTGGGTCAATACCCCTGCATCTCCCACATCCTCCAGGTACTCCCATCTCTGTGGTTGTAAACCCGATAAATCCTACATGCTCAACGCATAGGAGAGTCTAGGTTCCCATCCTTGTCTCTACTCCTCCCCATATCTAGCATATGTTGTAAACTCCTGGGATATACTCTCTGGTCTCCCATACTATCTCAGAACCCTAGATACTCCAAATCGCTCAATAATAGAACTCAATCTACCAATCAAAGGTCTAGTCATAAACATATCTCTCTGTTGTACCCTCAAATCGTCCCACAGCTCTAGACCCCTATATGGTCTCCATAATACAATGATCAAGTCATCTAACTGCCTCCTCCAAAAATCAGTCTTGCCTAGGCGGGGTTGTGTAACATAACCTGAATACCGACATACGATAGACTAGTGTGTCTCTCTTGAATCATCTACAATAGGTCTACATACCATGATATGCTCCCATGCCCATATCTGCAAAACTAGGACACCTACTGCCATGCTCTTCCCCTCTTGATAGACAATCTCATGCATCTCATGGTATATATGCGTGAGTAAGCATGAACCCCACCCTAATCTCACTGGATGAGTAATCAACCTCTCTAGCATCCAACCCCATCCACATAAAAATCCCTATTGTCCTCTGTCAGGCATCACGAAGCAACCAATCATGCCAGCCAAAATGCAAGCCAGAGGGTTCTCTGCACCATACCTGCTCATCAAATCGTCCCAAGTGATTGCATGATCAAGGATAGTATCGTCATGGAATATATTTCTAAGAGCCTCAATATCCGATCATGGAGTTGAATCTTAATCTACCTTATCTCCAGCAAAAGGAATCCTCAAAATCCTATAAATATCCTCGGGAGTGATCATCACCTCTCCAACCGGCAAATGAAATGTGTTATGCTCAGAATGGAAACACTCAACTAATGCGGTCAACATACCATGATTCACGCGTATATCAGGCATCTGTAACAAATATCCAAATCCACACAACCCTATGTGACCTCTTTGTGCGTCTGATAAATCACACACTAATCTCATCGTCGGCGGATTTGTGCACCAAAACTGAAAATCTGGCAATTGAATCTGCAAAATCGAACACACAAATCGTTAGTACATGATCCAATTTGTGCTAATAATGTGTTAAACATGCTAAAGAATCCAAATTTACAACATTCAAAATAAAAAATTGCTCTTTAAACCTTCAAAAATACTTGTTGTTTTCCATACGAGTTACCACAGACAAGAAGCAACTCGTACGAGCAAAGACAACGATCCACACGAGTAATTAGACCCAAACAACAATTTAATACTTGTTGAACGATTTAATGGTCTCTCAAGAATATACTCGTACGATACACGGGTGAACACCATACGAGAAACCCTACTTACCCATATGACAAAACAAAAAATACTAGATACTCATATGAGAAAGAGTATGACACCGAACAATAAAACGACATAACACATCTTCACACATAATTCAAAATGAAAAATTCAACAAAATTTTGAAAAATGAGAAATTCAAAAGGCTTAAGATCAATCACTTACTGTTGGGGCATAGTTTCACGGTCGATTATGTCGTCTTTGGCGCTCGAATCGATGCTCTTGAATCAGAATTGCCAATTTTCTTCGCATGAGGTTTTTCAAATTTTTAACTGTAAGAGGTAAAAATGAATTTACAATGACACATTGAACCCCCTATATAGCCCAAACCCTAACTTTCAAACTTGCTCTGATGGACATAAAATTTGTACCCTTGCCTAAATCGACTGTCCTGCGTCCATTTTTGAGATCGAAATCGAAATCTCACGTCAATTTTCTAGTCAAAATTTCAAAATGTTGACCACTTAGCACTTTCATTCTCAACTCAATTTGTGAATCATTTTGCGCTCAATTCAACTCTTATCTCAAATTAATCTTCAACATCAATCTTCACACTCAAATAATTATCATCGCTAAATCTTTTTTTTAATCTTCTCAAAATTGCCTAAAATCATTGTACCCTCGCTATCTTTCGATTTTGCTCCCGAGGGGGCATACTCATTAACATCTTTTCAACAATTATTATCATTCAAAAGTTGAGATATTTTTCAAATCTTCATCTAAAGTCGAGCAAAAATATTTTCCGTCAAATAAAATCAACTAAACCTTGTTACTAGGGTCATCTTAACTAAATCACATCATATTAAGTTGAGATTCTTCGATGTCAAATAAAGCAATCTCTAGGGGCATATCAATTTTTTGTCCTTATCAGAATCAATCTTCAAATTGTTGTTCAATTTCATCACATCAAATCAAGCTAGACATTCTCTCTTGCTAATCGGTTCTTGTTCAATCAAGTTTGGAATCGATTTTATCTCTCGCTTAGCCGGTTCTTGTTCAATCAAGTTCAGAATCGGTTTCATTGCTTTGCTCAATCTAGTTCAATCAAGTTCTTGATCGATACTTGTTTCTTGATCAATCAAGTTCAAGAACGGTATCTTGCTCTTTGTCGGTCCTAGTTTGATAAAGTTCAGGATCACTATCACTTTAATCAACCTGTTCAACTTCATCGCTTCAAATCAAGCAAAACATCTCGCTCTTCATCGATTTGTGATCCATCAAGTTCAGAACTGATAGCTATTTGACATAAACTATTTTTTGAACCAATGCATTGCTCGCACATTAATTCAAAGAGGGGAAAATGTAATACCCTAAAAATGGTCACTTAAACCATGGGCCCCTAATCTCAACAACATCACCAAGGTCCTAACCAAAGTAAATTAAATCAACCTTGAGCACCTAATTAATTAATTCTTCAATCATTAATGTTACATGGCAAATTAATCACTCTATATTAATTAAATATTTATTTAATTAATTAATCATTCCAAGTAAATAATTTTAATCAATTATCCTATTTATTTAATTAAATATCTTAGCATATTTAATTAATAAATAAATTTGCCACTTAAATCACAATAAAAAAGAATTAATTTAAAGAAAAAGGGGAATTAATTTACAGAAAGAGATTAATCACAAAAAAAGGAATTAATCTGCAAAAGAAAAGAATTAAATTGAGAGAAGAAGTCAAACTTAAGATATTTCTTTTTCCAAAATTGAGATAACTTGAGAAATTTCAGAAAAGCAATTAAATTGAATGAATCATTTTCTCTAAAATTAAAACTCAAAGCTTTTCTTGAGGAAAGAGGTTCAGTTGCATTAAAAAAAGTTATTTCTAAATAAAAATCTTGAGCAAATTAAAGAAATGTGCATGGAATCACCTAATTTTATCTCAAGTGCATGGAATCAACTAATTTATCTCCAATGCAAACTCAAACTTATAATCTGAATGCATTCCATCAAGCTATAATTGGAATCTATCTCAAGATTAACTGAATCTGATCTCTCAATTATTTCAATTAAACTGGATTGTTCTTTTTCTTGAGGAATCTTAGACGCTCATTGTTAATCGATCTTGATCGTTGGTCTCTCTTTTGAGTCTCTATAAATTCAGCCTCCATCTCTCATTCAAGACATTCTGGAGATTTATTGTTATTATGCAGTTTTTGCTCTAGAGTCATTGAAAATATTGTGCTTTGAGATTATTGCATTTAAGTTTAGCTTTTTGAATACTTATTTTAATCATGATTGCTTGAATTCATCTAGCTTAATATTCATTCATCTAGTTTAATATTCATTCATTTAGCTTAATATTCATTCATCTAGCTTAATATACATTCATCTAGTTTAATCTTGCATACATTTAGCTTAATCTTGTGCTCATATAGATTAAATCCTTCGTCTTGGTGTAGTCTAGTCACTAGTATTTCTTAGACAAATATGAGAGCAAGTCTATACTCACATCTTTTAGAAGGAAATGGGTCAATTTGTTATGGTTTTTATATTCATGATTATATCTGTCTAACCATGCATGCAATGACTTAATTGAAGTGTTGTGTCTTACAACTTGCAAATACTTATCCACTTTTCACACACATAATGTTAAAATGGAAGTGATTAAGATAAGACAACCATTTATTATGTGACTCTTCCTGTAACTTGTGATGAGTTTGGAAGAATTGAAGCAACTTGTGATTTGTGTGGATCATAGTCTCCTTGCCCAATTTATAACACTTCCAATATTTTTATGTGTAAACAATAGCATAAATCTTGTGATCATATGTAGGGTATTAGCTCGTCAATACAATGAATGTTTCATTGTGGTAAGCAATTGGATGACCATGTTGAGTGAAGATTGGTCCAAGAGCACATTTTGATGCATCATGAATCATGATGTCATGTGTGACTCAATATTATTATTCAATGGGAGTTGTTGGCAATGATGTGGATTCATCACCTAGTGATGGATGATCTTCTTCAATGTTTGTAGATTTTTTGGAAGAGCTCTTAGATCTTCTTGTTGCATAAAGATTCGTCACATTTGCAAGCTCACTATTAAGAGATGGTTATCTTCATGTTTGGAGATGTTGATTTTTGGTTTCTAGTGTATTTGGTATTGTGTCTTCCTATACTCTAGATATTGGTTTGATTTTTGACATGATACAGGTTTTCTTGAGAACAAGATAGTTGAATTGTTGCATGTGATATCCTAGGAGGAGCTAGTTAGATCATGTATCTTGGTTGGGTTCCTAATTTTGCAAATGTGCAATTGAAACTTTGACAATGATCTTGTTTGGTTCTCTTGGTATTGAATATTGGCTTAGAGATTCTTGACAATGTTATATTAAATTTGGATTTTAGCATCGAATGATCATTGGCAGGTACTCATGGATACTTGGAGACTTAGGTGAGGCTAGTGTTCTCTTGTTATAAGAGACACGTGTTGAGACAATATGAGGCTTCAACAGGAAGACCGAGGAGCATTCACCTAGTATGGACTTGAGAAGAGATTTGGAGAGATTCGTGATGATTTCTTTATTCGAGAGGAACATTTTCATTCCCCACTCTTTGTCTACTCAACTGTTTGTCATATAAAAAGGAATTTTCTTATTCATGTTTTCATATGTGTTATGTTTTATGGTTTATCTTTCATAGATATGGATCTTAAGCTATGGATGGGTTGTTCTAGAAGATTCATTTTGAGGGATGGTTAGTATGGTTATCTCCTTGTGCATTTGAGTTGACTTGTGATGATTATGAGGATCTTAGAAGATGGTTATTGGTCTGATTTCATGTTTGGGAATGGATACTTTGAGTTTGATTTCCTTGGTTTAGAGGTTTACATCCATGTTAATATTACATGATACATGTGTTTGATATAAGAGATTGAACTATCGAATGTTGTTGAGGCTTTTCACTTGGGACTATAAGGAGATCCTACTTGACAAAATATAGCTCTTTGAGGTGTTGGTAGGACATGTTATGGTTTACAATTTTTCTCTCTTCAATCTATGGTTTCTTTTAGGAGTTTCAATTTCATTGATTTGGGAGGATTGAGGTGACATGTTGTGAGAGAGTATACAGCTATTTTTTTTTCATGTGGATCATTGTGATTGTTCTTGATACTTCATTGTTTTGATTGCTTATCACACCTTGACATGAGTGTTGATTGGTAGACTTGATATGCCTTGAGTTATTTTTCAGATTTGACATTACCCATGTAATGGGAGTTCCTAGATATTTATGCACTTCATTGACAAGTTTGATACAGGAGTTTGATTGTAATTTATGGATTGACATATTATTGGCATGAATTCGTTAATGTTATCGATACCTAGGAGGTATGGATGGTTGGATGTATCAGCATGTGTTGTGGATGCTCTTTCTGATCATGTGTTTTTTTTGTCTTATGACAGCAGCATGGAGCCTTTGTTATCACTTGGACTTGATCATTGTGTTCTTGGATTGGGGCATCTTCACCTTGGCTTGTTCCTTTTCTTCCATAGGTGGCATGTTGGAGGATGAGATGAGTTCTTGCTTGGGATGGTGTTCACTTTGGTTTTATTACAGGTATTTTGATAAAGCAAAAGAGCATGTTGGAGATTCATGCGGTTTCATGTATGGCTATGATGATGTATTTCATTGATCGACCCTTATGCAATTTATACACCAAGTGGGAGAATGTTAGGATTTAGTGTTGTACACCATTGCATAAATTGATTTATCACAATATTGTAATTAAATAATTATTTAGTTGTGGTACATGTAGGTGATGTGGTTAGCCACACTAGGTAATTATTTGGGACTACTTGTAAGTTATAGTGTAACATTGGATTTTAATTTTTTATGTGTGGGAGAGATAGGGTAATTATTTAATATTTGGGGAAAGATATTTAATAAAAGGAAAACTTAGTACCCAATATTAAATGAACTGTAAATGGTTTTGTGAACTCTAGGCTTTGAGTCACATGATTTTACTTTACCACTTGGATATATTTGTGTGAGTTTATGTCTATAGAAGCAAGCACATATTTACTAGTTAAGGTTGGTTGGGTGAGTGAGTTATCATATTATTGAGTCTTTTTTAGGAGTGCATATATGAAGCATTCATACTTGGACACATGGAGGATGTATTGGAGAGGCTTGATGTTTCAAAACTATTCATTGTAACTTTGTAAGTGCATGTATTATTTTATTTCTGAATAATAAAATGGAGTATGGATGCTTTTAGAAGCTAGGTTTTTCCCTCTTTAGGGTTTTCCCAGGGTATATCTTGTGTTATCTTATGTCTTGTCTATTTGATTTATATTATGGTTATTCTCTAAGCTTGTATGTGTGTTTCTCGTATGAGTATTAGGCATGTTTTGTTTTATCATATGGTGATGTAGGGTTTCTTGTATGGTGTTTACCCATGTATCGTATGAGTATGTTCTTGAGAGACCATTTAATCGTTCGACGAGTATTAAATTGTCATTTGGGTATGTTTACTTGTGCGGATCGTTGTGTTTGCTCGTACGAGTTGTTGCTTGTCTCTGGTAACTCGTATGGAAAACAACAAGTATTTTATAAGGTTTAAAGAGAAATTTTTTATTTTGAATATTGTAAATTTGGATTCTTTAGCATGTTTAACACATTCTTAGCATAAATTTGATCACGTACTAATGATTTGTGTGTTTGATTTTGTAGATTTAGTTTCCAAATATTCAGTTTCAATGCACATATCCGTCAATGATGAGATTAGTGCATGATTTATTAGACACACAGAGAGGTCACATCGGGTTGTGTGGATTTGGATATTTGTTACAGATGTCTGATATCTGTGTGAATCATAGTATGTTGACCGTATTAGTTGAGCATTTCCATTTTGAGAATGACACATTTCATTTGTCACTTGGAGAGATGATGATCACTACGGAGGATATTTACACGATATTAAGGATTTTGTTTGCAGGAGATAAGGTAGATTATGATTCTACTCCACAACCAGTTATTGAGGCTCTTAGACATATATTCCATGATGAGACTATCCTTGATCATGCTATCACTTGGGATGATTTGATGAGCAGGTATGGTACAAAGTACCCTCTGCCTTACGCTTTGGTTGGCATGATTGGTTCTTTCATGATGCCTGACAGAGGAAAACGGGGATTTTTTATGTGGATGGGGTAGAATGCTAGAGAGGTTTTTGACTCATCCAGTTAGATTAGGTTGGGGTTCATGATTACACGCTCATATGTACCATGAGATTCATGAGATTGTCTATCGTGAGGGGAAGAGCATGGCAGCAGGTGTCTTAGTTTTGCAGATATGGGCATGGGAGCATATCCAGTGTGCAGACCTATAGTGGATGATTCTAGAGAGGCACATCAGCCTATTGTATGTCAGTATCCAGGTTATGTTACACAGCCCCACCTGGGCAAGACTGGTTTTTGGAGGAGGCAGTTGGACGATGATCGTTGTAGTATGGAGACCATATAGACGTCTAGAGTATTGGGATGATTGGAGGGTACAATGGAGAGATATTTTTATGATTATACCTCTGATCAGTGGATTGACTTCTATTATTGAGCGATTTGTAGTATCTAGGGTTTTGAGATAGTATGGGAGACCGTAGAGTATATCCCAGGAGTTTACAACGTATGCTAGATATGGGAAGGAGGAGAGATGAGGATGGGCACCAGCACTATCATATGCGTTGAGCATACATGAGTTATCGGGTTTACAACCACAGAGATGGGAGTACCTGGAGGATGTGGTAGATGTGGGGGTATTGCCCCATTATATGACAGTTGATATCATTGTACTCTTAAACACTGAGATTATGACGAGATATACGAGTTCTTGATTTGATTTCATCGTACTTGTGTTGATTGATTATAAGATTTATTTCTGTATGTTGTATTCTATATGTATGCATATCTTTTTAGTATGGATGTATGTAATGCAAATGAATATGGATGTTTTTTTCTTTTTTCTTTTTCATATGCAAATAAATGATGAAAATGAGTAACTAGTAATGCAAATGTTTAGTTTTCATGCAATAACCTGAATGCAAATAAATATATAATGAAATGTATGGATCTATATAAGATGCTCATGTATGCAGCTAACATCTCAATACACAAGTACTCGATTGGAGAAACGATGATGAAAAAGAGACCACTTAGCTGAGAAATGATGATTGATTCAGACTCTCATTCAAAAGATAAAGAGATCATTGTTATCACGTTGAAATCACCTGAAATGCATTAAATTTTAGAGTGAATGCAACTTAAACTTAGTCAATGGATTTGGTATGCTTAATCTTCATCACTAAGCGCTTTTACAAACACAGCAGGCAAAATAGAGTTCCTTCCTTTTCATATGCAATATTAATTATCTTGTTCGCAATGACCTTTTTATCGTTCATATCCTTGGACAGATTACGCATGGATCCAGATTGCACAAATAAGAAATTCCCTCAAAATAGACAAAGAAATAACTCCAACCTCCTTGTAACATACAAATAAGTAAGTCAAGGTATGTGTGGCGATTTCACCTTGATGTGAAGGCACTAATCATAGACACCTAGCTTAATAGATGTTTCCAGATCATCGAAATCACTCCTACAGGCAGAAAACAAAGAAAAGTATTATGCCCCCAATCCTTGCTCCTCTTAGTCAAGATAGAATTCCTTGAGTTACTCAGAGGGAATAATAATCAAAAACCAGTTTAAAAGATAGCACACAAAGAAAATTTCAATCATATCTCAATCAGTTTAGTGATTGTTTTCAGTAGTCTTGTTTTGCTTGTTTTCTCCTTGATAAAACTCTTCAGTAGTTTGGAGACAGGTGACTGACATGGATTGGATGACCTGGTACTACCGACAGAAAGATAACTTGGTTGAATTGCTTAGGACGTTTAGATTAATCAATCAATTTCCCTAAGACTAGGGCATTGATCGGTTTCAATCCACGAGGGTTCCAAAAGAACCAGGATGTCACTAAAATGACTAAAAGATATGTAGAAGCTAAAGCAAAGATGCAAGAAAGCGGGAATGAAAATAGGAAATGCTAAATTTGCATTGATAGATGGAGCGCTTGTTTACAAGATTTTCACCTACTTGGAAAAGACCCTTTCTTTTTCTTTTTTTTGCTACCAAGGTCCCTGTTTACCAGGTTTTCACCAAGGCATTTGATTTTTTTTATTTTTTTATTTTTTTTGTCAGGACTTTTTTTTATTTTTAGGATTTCTTTAGGACTTTTTCGCTATACAGGTTACTGGAGCAGAGAATACTAAGTGAATAATTTCTTCAAGTGGATGGTGTTGATCGGTTCACGGAGTTGTTCTCCTTCTGATGTTCAGAGTTGATAAGCACCAGAACTAAAGACTACAGTAACAATGTAGGGACCCAACTAGTTGGGTTCAAACTTCCCTTTGTTGTCTCGAAACTGTTGGTTTTTAGGATTCTCTCTCAAAACAAGGTCACCAACTTGAACTTCTCTTTGTCAAACTTTCTTGTTATAACCTCTAGACATTCTCTTTTGGTAAGCTCTCAGATGATCAAACGCCACTTGCTGGCATTCATCCAGCAACTCGAGTTCTTGCAATCTAGATGTTTTATAGTCTACATCAATAATAAGACCTTGCAAAGAAACTCTCAAAGAAGGTATTTCCACCTCAATAGGCAAGACTTATTCCACCCCATACACCAAAGCAAATGGTGTAGCCCCAGTAGGTGTTCAAATACTTGTTCTATAAACCCATAGTGCAAGATTGAGTTGCAGATGCCAATCTTTTCCAAATTTGTTTACCATTCTGTGCAAGATAATCAGCAGATTTTTGTTAAATGCTTCAACTTGTCCATTACCTTGAGGGTAGTATATGGGTGACCAGTGCTGTTTGATTTTTAACTTTTCACAGAGCTCCTCTATATCTTTTTTTTTGAACTACCCCCCATTGTCAGTCACAATTGATGAAGGTATCCCATACCTACAAATGATAGAGTTAAGAATGAGCATTTCCACTTGTTTACCGATTGCTTTGATTAGCGAAACCGCTTCAACCCACTTAGTGAAGTACTCAATGGCAATTATGATAAACTTGTGTCCATTAGATGATGCAGGATAGATTTGGCCGATGAGATCAAACGCCCATTGCTGAAAAGGCCAATGTGTGATAAAAGGTATTAGATCCCTTGTTGGAGCATGTATGAGATTCCCATGTAGTTGACACTTCTCACAAGTTTTAGCAAATTTTATAGCATCTTTTTCCATATCTGGCTAGTAGTAGACAACCCTTAGTAGTTTCTGAGCTAAAGTAAGACCATTTGAATGAGATCCACAAATACCTTCATGGAATTTAGATAGCACATGTTGGGACTCTTTGATTTCTAGACACCTAAGAAAAGTACTATCCAAACCTCGCTTATAGAAATCATTATCAATGATAACATACCGTGAAGCATTTTGAATAAGGTTTATTTTCTCATTATGGGTAAGATTAGCAGGAATAATTTGCTCATGTAAGTAAGAGTAGATATGACTATAGCAAGATGAGTCATGGCTAATGATAGAATAGACCATTTGGGAATCAGGGGAATCATAAGCAGGATAATGTAACTCTTCCACCAGGAATTCATAGCGAAAATTAGATTCTTTTAGTTGTGGTATAGATCTCAAAGTAGCCATAGCATCTGCAGCTCTGTTTGTTGATCTAGGAATCTGTTGAAATGATATAAAGGTAAAGTATTTCTTGAGATCATCAACCATTATTTTATAGGGCATTAGTTTCTCATCCCAATTTTGATATACATCATTGATTTGGTTTATAATCAGTTGAGAGTATCCATAGATGTGTAACTCGACAACCTTCCATCCAATAGCTAGCTTGATTCCATTTACCAAAGCTTCATATTCTGCAATATTGTTGGTACAAGGAAAGATAATCTTGTATGCCTTTGGGATTGAATAACTTTGAGGAGTGATAAAAATAATTCCAGCACCAGAACCTTGTTGAGTGAAAGACCCATCAAAGAACATTTTCCAAGATCACTGAGTAAGGTGCATGATGGATTCATCCAGAGAATCTATGTGCAAAGGTCGATTGTCTTTGAGCGGAGCATCAACAAGTTGATTTGAAATGACCTATCCTTTCATAGCTTTATGTTCTATACATTCAATGTCAAATTTTGTGAGAATCATGACCCATTTAGCCAATCTCTCTATAAGCATTGCTTTGCTTAAAAGGTATTTGAGCGGATCTATCTTAGCCACCAATTTGATAGAATGTCCTAGCATGTAGTGTCTTAATTTTTGTGATGCAAAGACCAATGCCAAACAAGCTTTCTTTATGATAGTATAGTTCATCGCGTAGGACACCAAAGTCCTATTGACATAGTATATAGCTCTTTCCTATTTATTCTCATCCTGTTGTGCCAAAAGTGCCCCTAATGATGTATCAGTACCTGATATGTAGAGAGTCAATGGCTTGCCTTGAATTGGAGGCATCAATAAAGGTGGATTAGAAAGATATTCCTTTATCTTCTTCAGGTGATGTTCACAATCTGCATCCCATTTGTATGTAACTCCTTTCTATAATGCCTTTGTGAATGGTTGAGCCTTATCTGCTAGCTGAGAGATGAAACATCTTATGGATTGGGACCGCCCCTGTAGAGTTCTCATTTGACTCACATTATTTAGAGGTGACATTTACATTATAGCCTTAACTTTTTCTGGATCCACTTCAATCCCTTTTTCTCAAATAATGTATCCTAGGAGCTTACCAGATGTGACTCCAAATGCACATTTCTTGGGATTCAATCTGAGTTTGAATTTTTCCATCTTGTCTAAGATTGGAGCTAGTTCTAATAGATGTGTTGATCTTTTCATAGATTTGACTAGAGTATCATCAACATAGTCCTCCATGTTTTTTTGCATCATATCATGAAAAAATGTTGTTATAACTCTTTGATAAGTAGCACCTGCATTCTTTAAGCCGAAGGGCATTACATTCTAGCAGAAATTTCCCCATGCACAGATGAATGTTGTTTTCTCTTGATCCTCAAGTGCAATTTTGATCTGATTGTATCCAAAAAAACCATCCATTAAGAGTACATTTCATAGCCAGCAATCATGTCCACTATCATGTCTATGTTGGGTAGTGGAAAATCATCTTTTGGACAAGCTTTGTTTAAATCTCTGAAATCTGTCCAAACATGTATTGATTTTTCAAGTTCGAAAACAAGTACAATATTAGATATCAACTCGGCATAATCAATTTCTCTAATGAATCCAACTTTTAGTAATTTTTCTAGCTCAACCTTAACAAGTAATGCAACATGAGGATGCATTTTTTGGAGTTTTTGCTTAACAAGTTTAACTCCGGGAGCAATAGAAAGATGATGCATTATGAGGTCAAGATCCAGAACCAGCATATCAGCATATCTCCATGCAAAATTGATCTTCTTTTTCGTGAAGAAATCAGCAAATTCTTCCAGTTCTTCGGCTGACAAGGATTAAGATACATGTATGATGTGTTGAGCTTCTTTTGTTCCAATGTTTATTGGATATGTAGGTTCAATTAGGGGTATGTGTAGGATCATGGTGTGCCAAAACACACCCTTAAGTGGCAATGAAATTTCAGAAAATCAGAGTTATGCAACTTGACATGAAAATTTGAATAAGTTGTGAACATTATTTTTAAAATATGTAAGAAGAGAATCTATAGAAAATTGAATGTAGTTTCTACGCTACTAGTTGTCTTTTGAAAAAAATAAACCTATTTGATGAAAATTTCAAATTTCAATGCAGTGGTACTAAAATTTCAAGAAAAATATAAGAAGTGGGCGTATGTCTGACCACCCTAATCACAATCAAATCATAATATTTTTTTATAATATTTATAATATAAGTATTAGACTCATGTCCGGATGTGACACATATTTTTTAATAATTTTTTATAAAGTAAATAATTATTTATGAATTTTTACTACAGCTATTTAGAAATTCAGAAACTCCTACGTCTGAAAACCTTAACTTGGTCAAAACCTTATGAATTTTTTTTTTGAATTATTCCCTATAGTAAACGAAGCATAGGATGTGATGCATGCTTCAAATTCAAAAAATGTTATACCGTTTGAAAGTTATGAGTGTTTTTCAATCAGTTTATCAATCAAGACTATTGTCAAAATTCAATTAGAAAATTAATAATAATTATTTATTAAAGTCGAAATAAGACAAGCCTTATATTGTTGGAAAGTTGAGAACGTCCTTAAAAAACCCTTTTTGTTTTATCAATTTTGGCTACAAAAAAAGTCGTCAACCACCAGTGTAAAGTCTGGAAAATCAAGGAATACTGAGGAACACATTTTCTCAGTTGACTTTCTAGGCTTGTCACTTCCAAGCCAAATCCCAAAGCATTCCCGAGCCAAATTTTGAAATTTGAAATTTTTACAACAAAAATCGGATATCTGATTTTAATAAGTAAATTCACTAACTAAATTTGCACATAATTAATCTATTTTTTATTAATATATTAATATATAATATTTTAATATATTAATTTATAAATAAATTAGTATATGATATTAGGGAGAGAGAGAGAGAGAGAGAGAGAGAGAGAGAGAGAGAGAGAGAGAGAGAGAGATTAGGGAAGAGGGAGAGAGAGATTAGGGGGGAGAGAGAGAGGGAGGGAGAGGGGGGAGGGGGAAGGGAGAGAGAGAGGGGGAAGGGAGAGATAAATAAAGAGATTAGGGGAGAGAGAGAGAGAGATGGGGAGGGGGAAGGGAGAGAGAGATAAAGAGATTAGGAAAGAGAGAGAGAGAGGGGGGCGGAAAGGGAGAGATAGATAGAGAGATAGAGAAATTAGGGGAGAGAGAGAGAGGAGGGATATATATAGAGAGAGAGAGAGAGATAGTGATATTGCAAGGGTGAAGGGGGAGAGAGATGGGGAGAGCAAAGGGAGAGAGAGAGATAAAGAGATTAGGGGAGAGGGGGAGAGAGATTATGGGTCCTATGGTATCCTAAGGGGTCATATTGTGTCCTACAACCCCTTAGGACACTATATAACCCCTTAAGACACCAAATTGTGTCATTATGAGTCATATTATATTCTAAGGGGTCATATTGTGTCGTATGACCCCTTTAAGACACCATATGACCCCTTAGGACACAATATGACCCTTTACGACTTTATACGGTATCTTTATGGGTCATATGATACAATATGGTGTCATTAGGGTTCATATGGTGTCCTAAGGGGTCATATTGTGTCCTACGACCCCTTAGGACACCATATGACCCATTAAGACACCATATCGGTTCATTATGGGTCCTATGATGTCCTAAGGGGTCATATTGTGTCCTACAACCCCTTAGGACACCATATGATCCCTTAAGACACCAAATTATGTCGTTATGGGTCATATTGTGTCCTAAGGGGTCATGGGACACCATATGACCCCTAAGGACAACATACGGCACCTTATGACACCATAGTGGGTTGTTATGGGTCCTATGGTGTCCTAAGGGGTCATATTGGGTCTTACGACCCCTTAGGACACCATATGACCCCTTAAGACACCAAATTGTGTTGTTAGGGGTCATATAGTGTCCTAATGGGTCATGGGACACCATATGACCCCTAAGCACAACATTGGACCCCTAATGACACCATATTGGGTCGTTATGGGTCCTATGGTGTCCTAAGGGGTCATATTATGTCTTACAACCCCTTAGGACACCATATGACCCCTTAAGACACCATATTGGGTCGTTATGGGTCCTATGGTGTCCTAAGGGGTTATATTGTGTCTTACGACCCCTTAGGACACCATATGACACCTTAAGACACCAAATTATGTCGTTATGGGTCATATGTTGTCCTAAGCGGTCATGGGACACCATATGACTGCTAAGGACAACATACGACCCCTTATGACACCATATTGGGTCATTATGAGTCATATGGTGTCCATAGGGGTCATATTGTGTCCTATGACCCCTTAGGACACCATATGACCCCTTAAGACACAAAATTGTGTTGTTATGGGTCATATTGTGTCCTAAGGGGTCACGGGACACCATATGACCCCTAAGGTCAACATACGACCCCTTATGACACCATATTGGGTCATTATGGGTCCTATGGTGTTCTAAGGGGTCATATTGTGTCCTATGACCCCTTAGGAGACCATATGACCCCTTGATACATCATATTGGGTCGTTATGGGTCATATGGTGTCCTAAGGGGTCATATTGTGTCCTATGACCCCTTAAGACACCATATGACCCCTTAAGACACCAAATTGTGTTGTTATGGGTCATATGGTGTCGTAAGGGGTCATGTGACACCATATGACCCCTAAGGAGAGCACACGACCCCTTATGACACCATATTGGGTCGTTATGAGTCATGTGGTGTCCTAAAGGGTCATATTATTTCTTATGACCCCTTAAGACACCACATCTGGTCTTTATGGGTCCTATGGTGTTCTAAGGGGTCATATTGTGTCCTACGACCCCTTAGGATAGCATATGACCCCTTAAGTCACCAAATTGTGTCTTTATGGGTCATATGGTGTCCTAATGGGTCATTGGACACCATATGACCCTTAAGGACAACATACGACTCCTTATGACACCATATTGGGTCGTTATGAGTCATATGGTGTCCATAGGGGTCATATTGTGTCCTACAACCCCTTAGGACACCATATGAACCCTTAAAACACCAAATTGTGTCGTTATGCATCATATTGTGTCCTAAGGGGTCATGGGACACCATATGACCCCTAAGGTCAACATACAACCCCTTATGACACCATATTGGGTCTTTATGGGTCCTATTATGTCCTACAGGGTCATATTGTGTCCTAGGCCCCCTTAGGAAACCATATGACCCCTTAAGATACTATATTGGGTCGTTATGGGTCAGATAATGTCCTAAGGGGTCATATAGTGTCCTACGACCGCTTAGGACACCTTATGACCCCTTAAGACACCAAATTGTGTTGTTATGGGTCATATGGTATCCTAAGAGGTCATGGGACACCATATGACCCCTAAGGACAACATACAACCTCTTATGACACCATATTGGGTTGTTATGAGTCATATGGTGTCTATAGGAGTCATATGTGTCCCATGACCCCTTAGGACACAATATGACCCATAATGACACAATTTGGTGTCTTAAGGGGTCATATTGTGTCCTACGACCCCTTAGGATACCATATGACCCCTTAAGACACCAAATTGTGTCATTATGGGTCATATTGTGTCCTAAGGGGTCATGGGACACCTTATAACCCCTAAGGTCAACATACGACCGCTTATGACATCATATTGGGTCGTTATGGGTCATATGGTGTCTTAAGGGGTCATATTGTGTCCTATGACCCCTTAGGACACCGTATGACCCCTTAAGAGACCATATTGGGTCGTTATGGGTCCTATGGTGTCCTAAGGGGTCATATTGTGTCCTATGACCCCTTAGGACACCATATGACCCCTAAGGATAACATACGACCCCTTATGACACCATATTGGGTCGTTTTGGGTCCTATAGTGTCCTAAGGGGTCACATTGTGTCCTACGACCTCTTAGGACACCATATGACCCCTTAAGACACCAAATTATGTCGTTATGCTTCATATTGTGTCCTAAGGTGTCATGGGACACCATCTAACCCCTGGGAACAACATACGACCCCTTATGACACCGTATTGGGTCATTATAGGTCCTATGGTATCTATAGGGGTCATATTGTGTCCTACGACCCCTTAGGACACCGTATGATCCCTTAAGACACCATATTGAGTTGTTATGGGTCGTATGGTGTCCTAAGGGTTCATATTGTGTCCTACGACCCCTTAGGACACCATATGACCCCTTAAGACACCATATGACCCCTTAAGACACCAAATTGTGTCGTTATGGGTCATATGCTTTCCTAAGGGGTCATGGGACACCATATGACCCCTAAGGATAACATACGACCCCTTATGACACTATATTGGGTTGTTATGGGTCATATGGTGTTCATAGGGGTCTTATTGTGTCCTACGACCACTTAGGACACCATATAACCCCTTAAGACACCAAATTGTGTCGTTATGGGTCATATTGTGTCCTAAGGGGTCATGGGACACCATATGATCCCTAAGGTCAACATACAACCCCTTATGACACCATATTGGGTTGTTATGGGTCATATGGTGTCCTAAGGGGTCATATTGTGTCCTACAGCCCCTTATAACACCATATGACCCCTTAAGACACCATATTAGGTTGTTATGGGTCCTATGGTGTCCTAAGGGGTCATATTGTGTCCTATGACCCCTTAGGACACCATATGACCCCTTAAGACACCAAATTTTGTTGTTATGGGTCATATGGTGTCCTAAGGGGTCATGGGACACCATATGACCCCTAAGAACAACATACGACCCCTTATGACACCATATTGGGTCCTTATGGGTCCTATGGTGTCTTAAGGGGTCATATTGTGTCGTACGACACCTTGGGACACCATATGACCCCTTAACACACCAAATTATGTCATTGTGGGTCATATAGTGTCCTAAGGGGTCATGGGACACCATAAGACCCTTAAGGACAACATCTAACCCCTTATGACACCATATTGCGTCGTTATGAGTCATATGGTGTCCATAGGGGTCATATTGTGTCCTACAACCCTTTAGGACACCATATGACCCCTTAAGACACCAAATTTTGTCATTATGGGTCATATTGTGTCCTAAGGGGTCATGGGACACCATATGACCCCTAAGGTCAACATACGACCCCTTATGACACCATATTTGGTCGTTATGGGTCCTTTGGTGTCCTAAGGGGTCATATTGTTTCCTACGACCCCTTAGGACACCATATGACCCCTTATGACACCATATTGGGTCGTTATGTGTCCTATGGTGTCCTAAGGGGTCATATTATTTCCTACGGCCCCTTAGGACACCATATGACCCCTTAAGACACCATATTGGGTCGTTATGGGTCATATGGTGTCCTAAGGGGTCATATTGTGTCCTACAACCCCTTAGGACACCATACGACCCCTTAAGACACCAAATTATGTTGTTATGGGTCACATGGTGTCCTAAGGGGTCATGGGACACCATATGACCCCTAAGGACAACATACGACCCCTTATGGTCACTCTCTCTCCCCCTCCCCCCTCTCCCTAATCTCTCTCTCTCTCTCTCTCTCTCTCTCTCTCTCTCTCTCTCTCTCTCTCTCTCTCTCTAAAATATGAGTAATAAAATGGAATATCGGATATCCGATTTCTGTCATTGCCATTAATGTGGCAACAGTAAAAAAAAAAAGGCGGCAACGGGAAAAAAATTTGGGACCACAAATTTATACATTAAAATCGGATATCCAATATCCAATTTTATCAAATATCTAATTTTTGTAAATAAAAAAGAGCCTTGTGGGCCATTTTGTGGATTCCAACAGCCCACGGTCTTCACATTTTATTTTCTGTCGACGATCATGGGTGAACAAAAAAAAAATTGAAAATCCAATTTCTATTCACTGTTTATTGACCCAAGATCCAATCAACCCCTACAAGGTGCTTCCAGGAGGTTACCTATCCATTGGTGTCATCACTAAGGGATAAGGGATAATTTTTGGGATAGGTGGTGGATGGTTTTTAACTATCCTCCATACAATAACAATGAGGTCTCACAATACTTTTTGAGGAAACTCTATTGCGAATTCGTTCTCAATGAAATCCCTAATTACTTTTACATAGGGTCTGAGTTCTAGGGTAGAGGTGGGGGCTCCACACAGGATAGAGTAGGGGCACAACGTACTCAAAATTTGGCACCAAGACCCCTAGGTAAACCAAATATTGCACATATAACTATGCCTTTTATTGTAAAGGGGGGTGTTGAGGTAGAGACCTTAGAGTCCATTAGCTCACTGACTCAAAGTCTTATATATCACACTAGGCCTCTAGCACAGGGTGATGTGGTTGAGTCTTCTGGGAATCGAGTTCGACCTCACTTATGTCAAAATTGTGGGTCTCATTGTGTTTATGATCATGAAGATGATTCAAATTCACTTGGCCAGGACACATCTGCAGAGGATTAAATTGTCATGACAGATGATCTATTGAATCAAACATTTGACATTGATAGTCAGGTAAATTTGAACAAGTTCAAATTCAATTTATTAAATTTTATTTTCAAACATAATATTAAGTAAATTACTAAAATGATTTTATTTTGAAATCTAATATTAACTAGCTTACTAGAGTGATTATAATAAAATTTCAGGGTCAGAGTGTTCACCCTCAGTCTAGTGGCCCTCCGCCTTTTGATTGCACGATGATGTCAAATCCACAGGTTTGTAACTAGTAAAGAAATTATAAATATAATACATGTGAGTAGTTTAACTTTATGTGAGTGGTAATCTTATAACTCACATTAGATGTTGAATAGGTTAATGTTGGGCCTTCAACATCAACACCTACTAGTCAAGGTGGTCATCGAACTTTCACTCAGGTAACTTTGTCTATTTTTATTCATTAATGGTTTGTAAAATAAAGTCAGTTAGATTTTGGCAATTGAATAACATTGTTTCATTTTCAGATGCTGACATCAGATGCACCTAATATTTGCTCCACAATGGAGCATGGTGTTCTCTAGCAGTAGCATCTTTGATGCCTTTGACAGTAGTATGAGTCAAATTAGTAAATTTCACATTATATTTGTCTTATTTATCTATTAATTGAAATATTGAATGATATTCATTTGTAGTTTAATTTCTATTTTTATGCTTTCCATAAGGCTTCGCAACTTCAAATTTAGACAACTGTATTGAGATAAAATGAAGCTTTTCGCTCATATGAAGATGTCGCATTGGCAAATTGGTCTTTATTATAATACACAAGACATAAGTAAAATCAAAACGCTCTCATCAAATCCAGCCAAATGCTATGTTAACTTGTGTCTCATTAGTGTATGTTGTGAGAGGTAAGAGTGTGTGGCTTCAGGGTACAGTTTTGGACGTGAACCATATTGCATAAATCTCAAGGCTTCAACTTGATTATCATTAAAGGTTTCTGATTGTTTACAAAATATTTGGATTTCTAGCTCAACTTGTTGGTCGATACTGCCTATGACATTTATCATATTTTGGAAATTAAAAGCACAATCAGAATGTTAAATGATATACCTCTGTACATTATGAAATTAGCAACATAAGCTTGTTCTGAAGGCCTTTAGCCACATTGATCAATAGATGATGCAGTCAAAATTAGGGAGACAAATTAATGGTAGCCTCAACCTTGCAGCCAAAATCCAGATTTAATACACATATCCCTGATGCATGATAAAGACACAAAAAATCATAATTTTAATCCAGATTTGCAAATATAGAAATCATGAGCAGTAACATAGATTGAGAAATTTATGACAGATCTTCAAAAAGTTGTGTGCCATCATTTGATCTCTCTTTGCAAAATCAAAACTCGGTTTTTTCTTTTTTTCCATGAACCTCGCTCTACTGAAAAGAATACCACCCCTTTGTTTTCCTTACCAAGAGTCTACCTGGTCTTTTCCCTTCAAGAGCTCACCTTTTTCATTATTCCAAAACCAATTGAAAGATTGGTTTTCAAATACTTTGTTTACTGGCTTTTTACATATGGGTCGACTCTTTGAATTTTTCTCTTTTCATGTTCAGACTGACTCTATCTCATTCATGCTCAACATGATCTTTCATCAAAGAGGACTCGCTTTGTCCTACCTACCTGTGCCTGTTGAAAATTTAAATGCTTTTTGTGTGATTCAAGCTTGCACTATCCACAGGATTCTCATGCTTCACTTGTGATTGTCGAAGAGGAAAGTTCACTTGAGTATGACCGTCTATTAGATCTTATACAACCAGGACATGTTTTTGCAGTTGTTTCACCGCAAGGGAATGAAGAGAGATCAGAATATTGGTTGGCACAATGTGTACAAGGAAAACAGAAGCTAACACAACCAGTGACAGATGATGACGGGTTCACATATCCTACAGGTTCAGCTGTTGTTATGGGAACTTGTTTACGAACATACATGATTAGAAAGAATGGCATACCTGCATTTGAAGACTATGAGAGACACAAAACCATTTTAATATATTCACACCTTATTATAGCTACAAATGTCAACTTTTTGAAGCATCAAGCAAAATCAAAGACCAAAGAGCTATGGACAGTGACTACTGCTGATCATGAAGCAATACTGGATACTCTTAAGCAAAGAGATGACCCTTCATGTATACTTGAGTAGTAGGTCTTTAATGGTGCCTTACTTTTTTTATCATGCATTTCATTTCAAACAATGATCATTAAACCTTAATGTTCAAGTTTGTTACGTGTATATTAGGATGTGTTCAAAATGCAAGTATATTACGCGAAATTGGCCAAGTGACAACATTCGAATGAATGAGACTAACGATTTTTGCTACAACCAAAAAAATGTTTCCCTAATAAAACTGTAGGGAAATTGAAACACTAAGATAGGATTTTGTAGGGAACCCTCTCGTGGACCCGTAGGTTCAAACGGATCATTCGCAGGTGCCACGGATTCTGAGTTAGGTCCCGTCAAAGTTTGATCATTTTTAGCACTTAGGGTGCTCAAGGGACGACGCTGGTAGGGTATGACCCTGAGCGTTTGACCAAGTGGGGGGGGGGAGGAAATAGGAGCATTCATAGGGTAATAATGCCTAACTTGACATGTCAGATTCGACGGTTCATTATCATGACGAGCATAACGATAAATTGGCCACGCGACAACATTCGATTGAATGAGACTGACGATTTTTTTGCCAACCGAAAAAATTTTGCCCTAATAACCGTAGGGAAAACTGAAAAACCAAGATAGTCTTTTGTAGGGACCCCTCTCATAGGCCCATAGGTTCAAACAAATCATTCGTAGGTGCCACGGATTCTAAGTTAGGGCTCGTCAAAGTTTGATAATTTTTAGCACTTAGGGTGCTCAAGGGACGACATCGGTAGGGTATGACCCCAAGTGTTCGACCAAGTGGGGGGGTCAAATAGGAGAATGCATAGTGTAATAATGCCTAACTAGACATGTCAGAGCCAATGGTTCATTATCATGATGAGCAGAACGAGAAATTGGCCACGCAACAACATTCGATTGAATGAGACTGATGAATTTTTTGCCAACCGAAAAAATGATGCCCTAATAAAACCATAGGCAAACTTGAAAAACTGAGATAGGATTTTGTAGGGAACCCTCTCATGTCCCCATAGGTTCAAACAAATCATTTGCAAGTGCCACGGATTCCGAGTTAGGGCCCGTCAAAGTTTGACAATTTTTAGCCCTTAGGGTGCTCAAGGGACGACACCGGTAGGGTATGACCTCGAGCGTTCGACCGAGTTGGGGGGAGAAATAGGAGAATGCATAGGGTAATAATGAATTGTATTGTATTTTTCATTAAATGAATTGTGTTGTATTGTTCATTAAATTAATTGTATTGTTCATGAATTTGTATTGTTCATTAAATGAATTGTATTGTATTATTCATTATACAAATGACACTTACGATGAAATGAAATGAATTGTATTGTTCATTAAATAACTATTATTAACCATTGTTAATTATTGGAATGAAGATTAAATATTTCCTTGATAACACCATGCACAGATGAGAAACAATTTATATGATCAAATATCAACTTCTGTATATATGAAAATGTCAAATGATTACAAGTGTATGTCCATACACAAATATGGCATAAACGCCAACTCAAACAAAATGTATGTCTATATACGTGAATGTATGTCCATATATAAAATATATATGCCAACTAGACATGTAATCATCCCAAAACTATTTATAATATCCTAAGTTGTTGATAGATCATCAAAATCGATCCTCTTCGCTGCACTACTCGTCTCTGAAGGATCTTGCACAAGAAAAACCAAACCATGATTAAGATTAGTTATATTATATAACTCACATTCCAAGAGTTAACATAAAAATTAATTATAATTGAACTATTCTTGTTTACCTCATCTCCACGTTTTCTCTTCGGCTTTGGAGGACTCTTGATGTATGTCTTCGGTAGAGGAGGTATGTTTTCAATATTTTCATACACAACCTACATATGTTCAAAAACATGACATTGATACAAGTTAGCATATAATTTTCACTTATAATAACAAATTATATCTACTAAATGCAAAATAAAATAAACACACATGTACTCGAGGCATCTCTTCTTCTTCTTCATCTTCAAGTATACTGGGTATAGTTGACAAGCATGTGAAGCCAAGAATTCTCTGTACATATACACAACAAGTATATGAAACTATGAATCTATGTCTAGACGTGTATAATCACTATAAGTTATTTAAGCTATTCATTCAATCATATTTGTATTCAATTACCTTTCCCTTGTCTCCAACTGCACTACCAAATCCTAAATCACATAGCCCCGCACTCGTGCTGCTTGTGCCCTACAAGAGTAAAATAAGATATACATGCAAGTTACTACATAATCTAATTAATACCAATATAAATGATGAGCATGTATGTACAATAAAATACAAACAACTAGGTGCAATAATATATGTATCGTCAAGATATCAAGGCCAAATGAAATGGCCATCAAGGTGCCCTCCTGGAACTGTGTCAACTCCTCCTCGGTCATCAACTGTTAAATAGACCATGTAAATAAAAATTAGTACTTAATATTATCTAGATTATAAATATTCATTTAAAATATAGAATGAACTGTGAAACTACAAATCTTACCACTACATCATCAATGTATGATGAAGATGCCTCCTCGCCTCTAGCATGTGAGGATTCCCCAGGGTATCCTCCAGTCTGTGTCATAACATCTGGTGCAACATGAATCTCATGCACCTCATAATCTACACTGTGCGCAGGAGGATCAATAGGTTGTCCAACTAGACCCAAGCATACGTGCCCACACATGACACAACTATGGGGCACGCAAATGTGTGGAGCCAAGGAGGATGTGTCAACACCACCGGATGCACCGCTACCATCAAAAGTAGGTTGAGCTACTAACCCATCTTGAGAAACCAAAAGTCTACTCAAAGAGTGAATAGTCGATATGGTCTATGATGTCGCCTCACAAATGATATCTGGATGTTGCACTGGAGGTGGGGGATCAACAAGAGGAGGGGGGACATATGGGCCCTAGACTACTCTGACTGCCCCAGGTCTATTTTGGGGCATACCTAAACCCACACCCTGGAAAGGTTGGATGTCAAAGTAGTTCACATGTTTTCCTAAAACAAACTCAGCATACAAATTTTTTTATGAAGTAGAAGGGGACATCAAGATTGTTGTTGGGTGGTTTGTCAAAAACCATCCACCAACTATCCCAAAAAAAATTCACAATACCATCATTTGTGCACCATTTAATAGAAAGTTGTTTTTTGGGGGTCTACGAGTTGACTAGTGCGGGGATTCACAAATAATGCGATGATAGCAGCTTTGGATATCTCGAGATCCTTGATCTCCTTATAGGACAAGCCATCCACATATTGTTCCCTCATAGAATCTTGCCACAAAAGAGAAGCATTGTGCTCCTCAATGATGGTTTACATACTCTTTATGATTGACGTGAGGGGATCAAACATTGGGTTTAGGTGAGGGATCAAACGATAGACATCTGCAATCCCCCTCAATTGGTTCAAATTTTGTGCAATTAAATCCTGAATTGAGGGGGGGTTTGGCAAAGGAGGGTTTGGTTGTTGCGGTTGTGGTTGATCAATGTTTTCACTATTACCCCCCATTTTTAACCTAATTGAATGTAAATAATTGAATTTAGTTAATAAATTTGAACAATTTTGTATTTGATTTAAAAAAACCTAGTTTTCATGAAAAAAATCATATTTTCAATGAAAAAACAAATAAACACTAAAAAAATACAAAAATTGAATGAAAATGATTGAAAATAATTAAAATCCTACCTTTGAATGTATTTTTTAGCAAATTTGGGTCTAATAACCGGATATCGGATTCCAAAAATATCGCATAGCCCGTGGGTTAAAAATAACTCACGAGTTGTCACAGTCTAATTATATTGTCTCATAAAATTGAATATCTGATTTTATCGGATGTATGATTTTTATACTTAAATTATTTTAAAATAACATTATATTATATAATATAATAATATATTATATAATAAGAGGGCGGGGAGCGGTCGAGCATGTGGGAGGTGGAGCGGTGGTCTGCGAGAGGGGTGTTTGTTGTGTGCGGTTGGGGTTCAATATTTTTTGCAGGCTGAGGGTTTCCAGGGGGCAGGGGGCTATGATTGGCTCTACCTCTCGGTGGTGTTTGGGAGGGGTGGGGTCTTGGGTGTCGTTCCTTCTAGCGTGCCCCTTTGGGGTGTGGGTTCCTTATTTTTTTGAGATCCAATGTCGAGTATTGGTGGTGAGGCCTCAAAAGCACCTCCCACCATGGATTTCCCTACTACGGTGGGTGCAAAATCCCCATCCCAAAGTATGAAGACTTTTAGCAATAATCTTTTTTCCTCAGATTCAGGGTCTAGTAGTGCTGGTAGCTCTTGCATTATGAAGATTAATGGTTATCTGGAGAGATGCAGTGAGAGGCCGAGGTTGTTTATTCCTCTAGAGATGATAGTTGAAGATGTTGAATACTTTTCAAAACACTCGCTATATTGCAAGTTTTTGGGAATGAGGGTTTCTTTGCAGTTTTTGGAAAATTGGATGCAAAGGACTTGGGCACCAGAAGGGGAATGGAGATTATGTTGCTGGCAAACAACTGTTTCATGGTTACTTTCAACTGCATGGAGGACCATAATAGGGTTTTTGAAGCAGGCCCATATTTTTACAACCAGGTGGGGTTGTTCATCAAACCTTGGCATGTGGGGTTTAACCCTTCGGAGGAGCTCCCAAATAGGGTTCCAGTGTGGGTTCGTTTACAATGTTTTCCAGTGAAATGTTGTCAGGAGGATGTGCTACGGATGCTTCTGCACTACTTGGGAATCCAGTGGGATCTTCAACGCAAACCCTGTGGAGAAAGGTAATGACCTTTGCACGTATCTGTGTTGAAATTGATCTTAGTAAACCTTTGCCATATGCTATAAATATGTGTGCGGGCTCTTATTCTTGGGTTCATCAGTTAGATTATGAGACTTTACCATTTCGGTGTCGTCTGTGTCATGACTATGGTCATTTATAGTGCAAGTGCCCTAAATATAAACTAGTGGTACGCCAACCTCAGCAGCCAGCCCATAGCCTAGATGAGGATGATAAAGGAAAAGTTGCTATGTCGGTCGAGGTACTGGGTGTTGATGGTTTTGTCTCAGTTAAGACAAAGAACAAGAATCGAGGACAAAAGAGGTCCTTACAGGAGAGATAGAAGGAGGATGCCTTTAACAGATTCGAGGTCTTGGATGACCTTAGCCAACATGAAGTGAATCAGGGGTTAATCCCTTTGGATCAAGGTGCATTAGGGGGGGTTCTAGAAAGAGTGATTGAGGACTTTACCTAGGCTCTGCAAGTGGTTGGAAGCCAGCAAATAGAGATGGATTAGCCAGTAGGGGTCCTGTTGGGACTCACTTCTGGTTCGAAGGTGAATTTGGTTGGGGGGAGGGTTCTCCAACAACTTTGAAATTGGAACCGATTGGGGCTAAAAGTAATAAGACTTCCGTTCACCTGGGTCTACATCAGAAAGATATTAAGAAAAGTGCTTCGGAGAAGAACTCAAAGGTTGGCAGAAAGAAGGATTTGGATAAGATCAAATTGATGGGGGAGAATTTGGTTGAGTCGAGGTCAGTAAAGACTCTGGATTCTCACTTTTCCAATCCTCCAAAATGATTGTGCTTTCATGGAATGTGAGGGGCTTGAAGACTAGCCCTAGACAAAAAGTTGTTCAGGAATTGAGTAGGAATCATTCACCTGATGTCCTATTCTTGCAAGAAACTAAACTTTTGGTGGAGAGTATGATGGGTCTGGTGCCGAATCTCTAGGGGCGAGGCGATTTTTAGTGTATTGGGGCAGTAGGTTCCTCTAGAGGGGTGGCTTGCCTTTCGAACCCCTTGAGGATTCATCCTATTTGGTGGGTTGCTTCCAGATGTTCTTTGTGTGGGGTTGGCTCTACTCTTGAGACTGGGGAATATTACTTGTTTATGAACATTTATGCCCCCTCTAATCTTTAGGGGAAGTAGAACTTATGGTCTCACATTTCCTTTATGCGAGGGTTGTTCCCTTTTCATCCCTAGATTATGGCGAGAGATTTCAGTGCCATTTTGGAGCTGTGTGAGAAGGAGGGTGGTGTTATGCGTTTGGAACCTTCTTCTTTCCTTCTCCGGGATAGTATATCTTCATTGAATATTATTGACATTAAGCATGGTAATGGTCTATTCACTTGGAACAATAGGAGGGTAGGGGAGTATTGGATTGCAGAGAGGTTGGACCACTTTCTGGTTTCTAGTTTTTGGGTTGGTAGGGGGTAGTCCACATGTTCAAAGATTCTTGACTAGAGAGGATCAGACCACTCGCCCATAAGGTTGGTGTCTTCTTCTTCTCGGATCGCTCGTACTCCTTCATTGCAGGATCATGTGGCGGGGTGGTGGAGGAAAGGGAGGCCATCTTTTGGCACTGTCATGTACACTTTTTCCAAGCAGCTGCAATTTGTTAAGGCTCGGCTTAAACAGTGGAATCGCCAGTGTTTCGGGAATATTTTTCACGCTAAGAAAGTTTCTCAAATTAAGTTGAATGACATCACCAGGATTATAAGAGAGCAGGGTTTGTCTGAAGCCTTGCTTAGGGAGGAAGATAGGGCTGTCAAGGATTTAGAGGAATGGGAGCTTAGGGAGGAAATCTATTGGAAACGGAGAGCTCATATTGATTGGCTTCAAGCGGGGGACAAGAATACTGCATTCTTCTTCAATTCAGTGAAAGCAAGAAGACATGGTAATTCTATTCCTATGTTGATCAATGATAGAGGGGAGCAGTGTTTATCCTTGTGGGAGATCTCTAGGGAGCCTTTACATTATTTCTAGTCCCTCTTTAGCAAGGATACTCAGGAGGATTCGGAAGAGGAGAATCAGGTTCTTGCTTGTATTCCTTCTCTAGTTACTAAGAAGATGAATGAGCAGCTTATGGGTCCTATTTTGCTGGAGGAACTGGAGAGGATTGTTTTTCTCATGAGGAAAGGAAAAGCCTCTGGGCCGAATGGGTTCCCAGTTGAGTTCTTTCAAGATTTATGGGATATTATCAAGTTATATTTATTGGAGGTGGTCCAAAAGTCTCAAAGGAATAAGCAGATGCTTTGGGCTTTGAATGCGACTTTCATCACACTAATCCCCAAGTGTGAGGGGGCTGGCCAGTTAGGCCAGTTCCGCCCTATCTCTCTCTGTCATATGATCTATAAGATCATCTCCAAGTTGATGGTGGAGAGGCTAAAGAATTGGTTGGGGGATATCATCTCTGAGGAGCAAAGTGGGTTTGTGGAATGTCGCCAAATCCTGGATGGTGTGGTCATTGCTACTTAGGCCATTAATTCTATGGCGGCTTCCAAGTAAAAAGCTATGTTTATTAAGCTCGATATGGCTAAGGCTTATGATAGAGTTCATTGGTCCTTTCTCCAAAAGATCCTTAGGGCCTTTGGCTTTGCTGATGAATGGATTCAATGGGTAATGAGTTGTGTTACGTCAACCTCCTTCTCTATGTTAATCAATGGAGATCATACAAAGTTGTTTGGGGCTTCTAGGGGTCTTCGCCAGGGGGACCCCCTCTCCCCATATTTATTCATTCTTCTAGCTGAGGGTCTGGGGAGGTTGATTAAGCATAATGTGGGTTGGGGTACTATTCAAGGTTGGAATTGGGGAAATGACCTGCACCCTCAATCTCATTTACAGTTTGTTGATGACACGGCCCTGATGGGAATAGCTTGGATTAAAGAAGCCATGAATTTGCACAAAGTCTTGGATGCTTATCTTGTCGCTTCAGGCCAGTTGATAAATGAGGATAAATCTTTCATTATCTTCTTCAACACACCTGGAAATATTCAGAGGAGGATTGCTCATATCCTGAGGTTCCAGGTTGGTTATGTTCCCTTGACTTATCTGGGTATACCTATCTCTACTGGTAACCCTCCTAGGGATTCATGGCAGAGTATCCTGGACAAATTTCACATGAAGGTTGAACATTGGACACATAGATGGTTATCCTTTGTTGGGAGGGTTTAACTGATCCAGTCAGTGGTTTAGGCTCTTCCGATCTATCAGTGTACGCTCCAAGTGGCTCCTAAATGGTTCCTGGAGGGATTGGATTCTCTGGCAAGGCAGTTCTTATGGGTAGGCAACATGTCCTCCTACAAATGGTGTCTTGTCAATTGGGACTTGGTGTGTAGTCTGAAGCAGTCGAGTGGGCTCGGCTTAAGGTGGTCTATTTTGTTTGGAGAGGCTTTGGCGGCTAAATTGTACTGGAGGTAGTGTGTTGAACAAGCTCAAGGTTGGGCTAGGATTTTGGCCTACAAATACATGCAGAGGATCTCGAAGGAGGAAATCCCAAGATATCCACTTCAGGGAAAAGGTTCTTCGATTTGGGGTACTTTCAAGAAAGGGGCTTCACTTATAAAGGAAGGACTTTTTTGGATATGTAAGAGGGGGGAAGACGTGCTTTTCTGGCTCGACTCTTGGGATGGGTATCCCCCCATCCTGCATCAGTTTACCAACCTTGGGAACCTCTGCTAGAGGTTCCTAGAAGCTAGATGGTCTAGGGTGAGTGAATTTGAGGCTATTTATAGGTGTGGGCATTTGGAGTTGGAGTGGTGGAAGACTCCTAATGAATGGCCGATTGTTGGTATGGATGAAGAGTGTGCGGAGCTGTATGGAATTTTGATAAGTAGACATTGCAGCTCCCTTAAGGGTAGGGATAGAATTTCTTGGTCCCCGAATCCAAAGGGCATTTTTACGGTTGCTAGTGGTTACCAGGAGCTATTGTCCCGATGATTGGAGGGGAGGGAGGTGCTTTGGTGGAAACAGGTGTGGAATAATTCTTCCTGGCTGAAATGTAATTGTTTTGCTTGGACTTTGTCTTTGAATAGATGTCTTACCTGGGATAACATTCATAAGAGGGGTTTCCTTGGGCCTTCCATCTGTGTTTTGTGTGGTAATGGGGAGGAGGATTCCTCACACCTGTTCTTCATATGCCTATTCTCACTCCTAATTTGGCATTATTGGTGGGGGGGTGGAAGCATCCTTGTGTTCACGCAGATTCTTTGGTGGAGTTTTGGAGCAATTTGGGCAGGCCCCCTTTCCCGTCCTCTTTTCTTCAAACTGTTTGGCATATTGGGCCCATTTTCATACTATGACAGATTTGGCTGGAGAGGAATAGGAGGATCTTTAGGGAGGTTAGATTGTTAGTTCAACAAGTTTGGAATCAAATCATTGGTATGATTCGAGAAATGGTGGAAGTTAAATCTGTGGTGAATTTTCCTCTAGATAGAGGAGAGGTTGATATTGTGAGTAGGTTGGGCCTCTCGGAGATGACACCAGCCTTGGCATGTGTCAGGAGAGGTAGACATGCTATGAAAAAGGTTCAAAGGATGGTAAGGTGGATGCCCCCTTAGGAGGAGTCCAGCAAGATTAACACCGATGGCTCCTCTAGGGGTAATTCGGGCCCTGCTAGGATTGGCGGAGTTGGTAGGGATAGTAGGGGAGAGGTGGTTTTCTTCTTCTCGGTGCATAACGAGAGGTAGTCTAATAAATTTATGGAAGGATTAGCAATTTTGTATTCTATGGAGTGGGCCTTGGAGTTGGGATGGTGGAAGGTTATCTGCGAACCGGATTCGCAAATTATTGTTAACTTGTTGAGGGAGTAGAAGGTGAGTGGGGTTCAGTGGCAATTGGCGGGGATTGTTCACCAGATTCTTGAAATTAGTTCTATGATGGAAGAGGTGTCCTTCATCCATATTCCCCGTGAATGGAATAGAGTTGTTGATTTCTTGGCTAAGTGGGCCTCGGAACATGATGATGACTGGAAAGTTGAAGGTTGGGAGCAACTCTTCCTAGATTACTGTCAGAATCTACATAAGATATTTGTTGAGGATATGGTTAGTTACGAAGCCGACTGATCTTGGGTTGGACTTGAGGTTCCCCCCTCAGGCCTTGAGATTTTGGTTCTCCCTTGGGTTGGGCTTGTGGTTCCCTCATGGGCCTTTGAGACTCTGGTTCTCTTCTATAATCCTTGATTTTGTTCTTTAATAAAGTTTTTACCCCTTTATTCCAAATATATTATATATTATAATAATATATTATATAATATATTATTATGTTATATAATAATATAATAATATATTATATATTATATAATATAATATAATATTACATATTATATAATATAATATAATATTATATATTATATAATATAATATTATATATTATATAATATAATATTATAATATATTATATAATATAATATATAATACGTATTATATAATATAATATATAATACGTATTATATAATATAATATATAATATATAATATAATATATAATATAATATAATAATATATTATATAATACGTATTATATAATATATTATTATATTATAATATATTATAATATTATAATATATTATAATATAATATTATATAATATATTATTACATAATATAATAATATAATATATAATATTATATTATATAATACATAATATAATAATATAATATATAATATAATATAATAATATATTATATATTATATAATATGTAATACATAATATATTATTATATTACATTATATATTATGTAATTTATTTTTTAATTTAAAATTACCTATAAAAATCGGATATCCAATATCCGATTTGCTTAGGTGTTTGCCATGCTAAGGTGTACTGACACCCAGGCCAAGCAAAAAGTCAACACGGATTTTCGCATTTTTAGGCGAGTGGAGAAGGTTATTTTTTTCACATCGCCACTTTTTGGCCCCCCATGATCCTGCACTAATCCTTAGCATTGATGATCGCTCTTGTAAGTGATCAGGCAAAATGTCAAGTATATCACCTTCAGGTGCCTCAAAGAGGTTTTCACTATTAGTTACGTCCTTTATTTTTATTATTTTTTATTTTGATACCGCCACGGTGTGGTTTTCGCCATCAGAATACTTATTTTTCTTTTTTTGATTTTTGAGACTAAGATACTTGATATCTATTGTTGTCATGTTCTCACTTTTTTCATTGGTGGAAGAGCCCATTTGTTCAACTACATTAAGATAACAAGCTAATGTATAGTCGTTGGCAAAGGTAGGTATGTTCAAAGGTTGATCTTGAAGAGTACAACCAATAAGCTTAGGATGTACCAAGGATAAAAATTTAACAGTTTCAAGGGAATTCACGGTATTGTCATCACAACCTCAGACCGACAAGTTCAGTTCCAGAAGACTACCTTACGTAAGCGTCTCGAGACCAGGAAGAGTTAGAACATGATTATCGAAGTTTACATTAGCATTTAGGGAACCTAACCCAACAAACCTACCACTAACACCATCCTCTACTTCGCACTGGACTACATATCATGGTTCGACAGTAACAAGTTCAACAGACAGAGTTTCGACATTCATGACGAAGTAGTCATAGTTTGGTGTCGAATATGAAATGTCATAAATAGATCTTATTTTAGAGTGATCAGAGTCAGAAGATGAAGCCTCTAACCCCTCTTCAAGTGGCTTAGTGAAAGTATGTATAGTATCAATATCTACATCTTTGATGCTACAAGTTCCTTCGTGATTTGGTTCAATGATCCCTTGTAGTTGACATACATGTTGACATAACCTTGATGACTCTGTTAGTCTCTATCATATTTTCCATTCAGCTCCCTTTGGACTAATGTTCGGCCCTATTTATGTAGCCTTCAATTCTTCATTTGTAGTCCCATACCTGATTTTCTCTATCTCATTACAGGGAGATATAGTGGGTGAAGAATTTTCTTGTGTTCTTCCTTCTTTCAGTTGTTGTTCATAATCTTGTCTTTTTAGTCTGATTTCCTCTATTTCCTTTTGCAACTACAAGCGTATTATCTCTTGTGCTTCATTTATGATATCACTAGGTTCTTCGGGAGTTTTGTGCTTCATTTATGATATCACTAGGTTAGTTTGATTTCCTCTATTTCCATAGTTTGGTGTCGAATAGGAAATGTCATAAATAGATCTTATTTTAGAGTGATCAGAGTCAGAAGATGAAGCCTCTAACCCCTCTTCAAGTGGCTTAGTGAAAGTATGTATAGTATCAATATCTACATCTTTGATGCTACAAGTTCCTTCGTGATTTGGTTCAATGATCCCTTGTAGTTGACATACATGTTGACATAACCTTGATGACTCTATTAGTCTCTGTCATATTTTCCATTCAGCTCCCTCTGGACTAATGTTCAGCCCTATTTATGTAGCCTTCAATTCTTCATTTGTAGTCCCATACCTAATTTTTTCTATCTCATTACAGGGAGATATAGTTGGTGAAGAATTTTCTTGTGTTCTTCCTTCTTTCAGTTGTTGTTCATAATCTTGTCTTTTTAGTCTGATTTCCTCTATTTCCTTTTGCAACTACAAGCGTATTATCTCTTGTGCTTCATTTATGATATCACTAGGTTCTTCGGGAGTTTCTTCAGTAGATGCATCTAAGAGAGGCTCTGGACCCCATTCATACTCATTCGAGTCTGTTTCTAAATCCTCTACTTGCATTCTTCCTGTATATGTGACCAGAATGTTCAGTGGTGCAAATAATTCTTTAATTCCTTCCATCTCTTCTCTCATATCTTTTGGGATTTCTACTCCTTGTAGTGTTATTGTTGATACAGTTGGAACTTGGTTACAAGCTGCTTCTTCTCTCTTGATTACCAATTCGTCTTGTTCTTTTTCATACTCTTCCTGAGTTTGCTGAGTGTTTACTTCCTGTGATGTTGAAGGTAGTATTTTTTTCCTCCACTTATACTAATGATGAGAAGTAGGTTTTTGATTTGATGACTCCTCTAAATGGTATCCAAGTCCATCTTTATCATTTGTAGACTTAGTTTGTAGCTTAATAGGTTCAACAACTCCTTCTTGATGCTTGCCCAGAGGACCGGTACTTGAATATCCCATGCGTTGAATCATCTTATAGCCTGGACCATATTGTTCAGGGGAAATCTCACAGTGTTGCACTTATTTGTTTTCACTTTCTTCTTTGAAAGGCCATTTGAGAACAACCTCCTCCTTTGTTTCATCTACAAGGGAAGTAGAGGATTGTACAAAATACCATCATAAATGACATTTGGAGTTGAAGTTTGTGGCTTCCTAGTCTCAAATGGTTTTCCAGACTATCTTAGTGATGGAGGAAGAGACTTTAGCGAAAGTACAGGTTCTATCTTGTATCCATCCATGCCAGTACCTGTGATTTTCAATTTCTTTTCTAAGTCTTTCATCAAAGTTTCACTTTCAGCTGCAGAGGTTGCTCTGTTATGAGGAACAAAGGTATCAGCACACTGTTTCAATGCATTATAGGTGTAGCTTGTATTAGGAGGAATACTGACTTCAATTCCATTATAAGGAAATTTCAAGCACTGATAGTATGTAGATGGCATTGCTTTCATTTCATGAATCCATGGTCTGCCCAGCAAGATTTTGTAGGAAAGAGGAAGGTCAAGCACCTGAAAAATAACATCTCTTTCTATAGGTCCTACCCTGATCGGTAATAGTACCAGACCTTTAGAGGTTCTCTCTTCTTCATCATGAGCTTTGATTGTTATTTTCTTTGTTGGATCAATGACATTTTTAGAAAATCCCAATTGTATCAGTAAATTGGAGGTACAAATATTCAACCCAACACCTCCATCTATCAAAACTTGTTTGACTCGGTGTTTATGGATCATAGCTTCGATGTGTAATGGCTGGTTATGTGGGTGATTGGTGCAGGAGTACCCAAGGCAAACATAGTCATCATAAGGCCACATTGAAGGACAATTAAGATTATAAATATTTTGATGTTGTAAGGTCAATATTGACCATTTAAATATGTAATCATGGTTAATAAGACCATTGAAAGTCATGAAACTCATAAAATGAGTTATTTTGTAATGAGTTGTAAAGTTGTCAAAATGGGCAAAATTGGGCAAATTGAGCATGTAATGGGGTTCAAGGGTAAAGTAGGATTTTTTTTTAATGTTTTGTGTTCATAAGGTCTTAAAAGACCATATCAATGTAATAGAAATGTTGATTAGTTTCATAACACAAGGGAGATCAAAAGTTGTTATGTAAACCAAGTGAGTAATCATGTGTAAAACAACCAAAGTTAGGTACAAGGGGTAGTTAGAATCATTTAGATTTAGTTTAGAGTTGGTTTTGGATTTAGATATTATATATGTGAGTGTGGAGGTTGAATCCATGGTTGGTTGGTGTGTTTTGGAAGAATGAAGGTCAATAAAATGTTGTTTTGTAATGCTATATTCTGACATTTTTGTTGATCTAAAACTATTTATTCATTGTTATGGATTGATCCTATTATGAAATATATTGGAGGTTTAAATATGATGGGTTTTATTTAATTTAAATTTGATCTGATTTCCTTCCATGTTCTATGGTGAAAGATTGAATTATTTCTTTGAAAACTGTCAAAACCCTGCCTAGGGTTAACTCGTTTTGGTAAAACAGTCGTATATTTTGTTTTAACTGTTGGATCTTTATGAAAATTCAGGAAAAGTTCTATATCGAACACATCTACAATCCTAATGGAGAGATTGGCTTTAGAAGCAATACTGGAAAACGTTATTCACGACTGTTCATCAGAGTTCATAACCAAAAATCAGACAAGGTAATGGTTTGGACAGTCATAGTTTGGTTAATCCATTAAGATATGAATTCGTGATATTAAAAAGTCTTTGTATTGACCTTAGCATATTTTTAGAACCCTATCATAACATTGGCAGGTGCAAGGAAGGGATTTTAATTATCATACTATGGTTTGGCAGTGAATTCATATGACTGTCATAAAAGAGGGATTGGTTGTCATAATTTTAGTTTCAGTCCTAAACTTAGTCATATGGTTAATCATGGTTGTTCATGTGAAAAGTTAAAAATTCTAAGTTGGTGTTTGGTGTCTATTGAATATCTTATCTTGTAAGGGTGTTTTTAAGATTGAGAAGAGTCTAGTGAAGAGTGTTAAACCATTGTTTCGAGATATGCCTGATTGGCATGGATATTTTTATCATTCAAGAGAAACATCAAGGGGGTCGAGGAGGTCATTTTGGCAATGATAAAACAATGGAGCGGTTTAGTCGGTTATACTATTGGCCCAAGTTGCAATCAGAAGTAAGGAGATTTTTTGAACAATGTGCCATATGTCAAAGAGAAAAAGGATCAACAAGTAATGCAGGTTTATATCAGCCCTTAGTCATACCCCAAAGGCCTTGGGAATGTTTGAGCATGGAATTTATGTTGGGTTTACCAAGAACACCAAGAGGATTTGATAGTGTTTATGTGGTGGTAGATAGGTTCAAAAAAATGGCTCACTTCATCCCTTGTAAGAGTACTAATGATGCCACCTATATTACAGGTCTTTTCTTCAAAGAAATAGTAAGAATCCATGGACTTCCAGTTAGCATTGTGAGTGATAGGGATGTCAAGTTTTTGAGTCACTTCTGGAGAACCTCATGGAATAATTTGGGTACTAGACTCTCATTTTCATCTGCCTACCATCCACAATTAGATGGTCGGACTGAGCTGGTCAATAGTTCCTTCGGTAATCTCCTAAGGTGTCTCACTAAGCAGCATGGTCAAACTTGGGACTTGGTGATCAGCCAAGCAGAGTATGCATACAATGATTCAGTCAACCAAAGCACAGGTAAAAGTCCTTTTGAAATTGTTTATGGATTGCATCCTAGAGGTGTCGTAGAACTCGGTGATATCAGTACAATGACCCACAAGAGTGTTCAAGGAGAGAGTTTTGCTGAAGGTAATAAGGAAATTCATGACAAAGTACGACAGTCCTTGCAACAAAAATCAGAAAAATATAAGGAACAAGTTGATCAATCAAGAAGGAACTTGCAATTTAAGGTTGGAGACTTAGTCTTGGCTTATCTCGGAAAGGAAATACTTCCAAAAGGACAGCCAACCAAGTTGATGATGAAGAAGATTGGGCCACTCAAGATTGTGCATAAGTTTGGCCAAAATGCCTATGAGGTTGAACTACCTCCTCCTTTGGACATATCTCCTATTTTCAATATTTGTTACTTGTATCCCTATAAAGGAGAATATCAAACCTCTCAAATGGATACCACATTGCAATATGAAGAGGATTGGGTGAAGGATTTACCAGTTAGTCAACCAGTTCAGTTGGAAAGCATCTTGGATACCAAGGTGATCATGAAGACAAGAAAGGGCATCTACAAAAATTATCTTGTGAAGTGGGTAGGTATACCTAATTCAGAGGCTATGTGGATGTCATAAGCTGGCATACTTCATCATGGAGTGCAACTAGCAGACCTAATAACTCAAGGGACTTGAGCTCCTTGCCCCAGGGGAGTATGGTGCAGAGCACCTAGTTCAAAGTTATCTTTTCTTGCATTTTAGATTTTTTGTGTGATTTCAAGTTATTTTATATTGTAATAAGGTGGAAGAAATCCTATGATGTTTTTTGAATCCATAGTTTAGTTGTCCACACTTTTGTTGTGCTCAGGATCCAAAATTGTCCTTATCCTGAAATGTTGTCAATATGTCAATTTTTGGTTTGTACCAGGTGGATGCCTAGAAACTTTATAGAATGTTTGGAAATGGTTTAAATCCATTGTTTTATTCCATTTGAGTGATGTTTCAGGCCGTGAGATCCTTGGAGTGTGTTTTTGCACTCATAGGTAAAAGTTGTCAAAAATTGGTCATGACAACTTTTGCATCTTTAGGCAAAAGTTGTCCATGAAGAAAATGGCGTTGGAAGTTGGTTGGAACCAAATTAAATGGTGTATAAAACCTTCTAATAATCTCCAATAATAGTTTAATCAACTTTTTGTTTGCATTCAATTCATTTGCCAAGGGTTTCCTATGCTTTTCCTCACGTTTGGACTGTTTTTGCTTTGATTTTCTACCTTTGTACAGCCTGTACGGTCTAGTACGGTGCTAATAATAGTAGAGAAAGTTATGAATTTTTTTTATCTTTCCAACAAGTATAATATGAAGGCTTGAAGTTCCTTGGATCAAAAGTTATCACTGTTTTTGTAAAAGTTGCTCACAAATCCTAGAAACTTGGGGTTTTGATTGTAAAAATGCATTTTACCTAAGCATCCACGAATGGAACAAGTTGACATATAGTGTATGGCTTGGGTAGACTCTGTAAATATTTTTAAAGTAGGTTTTTTGTGTTTTTGTAGGCCACAAGGAGGAGAATGGGTGAGATGAATAACACACAAGCTTGTAGCTAGTGTGTGAGGGCAGCAGAGATTGCTCATTTTTAGAGCCATGGAGAACTGACACCCTAGCAACCCATAGTGTTTTGTAAATTTATATGAGTTTAATAAAATAATCCAAGCTTTTTTGGGTTGGTGATTGTGACTGGTGAAGAGTTTGGAGCACATCTTCCAAAACTGCTTGGAAGCCCTAAACCCCTTAAAAATAGCTCTTTTTCAGTAACCCTAGTTGTACAACAAACCTAGATGGGAAACTGAGTGATCTTGTTTAACTTCCAAATGGGTATCTTAATATGTAAAAATATCTAGGGGTTGTTAGGAAATTTTGGGGAACAATACCAAAAAATAGTCAAAGAAGGGCTAGTCAATTAAGCCTAATAGCAGCCGGTAGAAGTAAGTTGAAAGCCTAGGGCTTGGGAGGAAGGTACATACCTTATCAATGCATATAATTAACTTGAAAATACCTTCACAACATAACCACAACCTTTAAACATTCTATTAGAGTGAAGATCCTTGGTGGAGGTCTTTGGAGCCTAGTTGGAGATTTGGGAACCTAGTAGGAGAACATCTCAAAATCAGAGATTTGGGTCAAAACCAACAAGAAACCTCAAGTGGCTATACCTAGGAGGAAATCCAGTATATTTTAGGCCTTGGAGGTCTAAGGAGTGTACCCTAACAAGTTACCTTGGAGGAGCTTGAGTAGAAGGGTGAGTTGAGGAGTTGGGTGAGTAAGAGTGAATTGGAGAGCTAGGCACAAGATCTCTACATCAGTGATTTAGTGAATTGTCATCTTCTTTAGAGAAGGTGAGGTAATGAGGAAAAGTCAAGTGACCCACCATAGATTGAAACCGATCTACATCTAAATATTTAGGGACATTAGTAGTGAGCAAAGCTTTGTCTAGGATCTCTCTATGAGCAGAAGAGATCTTAAGCAGTTCAAAAATGAAGATTTGAGCGGTAGTACGTTTCAATTGTTTGACAATGTTGTAACCAAGAGAAGATGATGAAGCCAGTTGTTTAGATTTAGCCATGATTGTATCTGGTTGTCTGTTTGAAGAAGTCAGTAGGTTTGATGTTGTTTGATCAAGAGTTGAGGAACTAGCTCCTTTGAGAGTAACCTTCTTTTGAGCATGGGTCACAACATTTGCAGTTTGCATTTTATTTTGTTTATCTTTGACTATGATTACATTTCAATACTCAAATTGGAAAGATTCAATCATGTTGATGACATTGTCATTGTTGGCATAGGTGTAATTGACTTTGGCACCTCCTTTAGATTTAGAGGATTCTCCTTGCTCATAAGCAGGCAAGAGATCTTTAAAAGCTTTATGATCAGCATTGGTCGCATGACTTCCAACAATAATTTTTCCAGCATCGATAAGGTCTTGTATCTCATATTTGAGTCTCATGCAGTTGTTTGTTGTATGACCCTTGTTTTGATGATATTCACAGTACTCGTTTTCCCTCCACCATTTGGGTTTAACTTCTGGATCATATGGTCTAGAGTTTTCAGGCAATTTGATCATATCATTTGCCAATAGAGTCTTAAGAGTCAATTCATACGATTCTTCCAAAGGAGTAAAATCACGTTTAGGCTTTGAAATCCAAGGCTTCTCTTTAAACCACTCTTTTGATTTCTTAGGAGGGTTTTCCGCCGCAGTTTCAGCTGCTTTGAGGGCTTGTGTGCCGCTAGCCAGATTAAATAATATGGATTTTGATTTTGGTTTAACAGTATCCACCACTCCATCATTAACAACATTTATGTTGTTATCTTTGTCGTATTTCCAGTATTTGTTCTTTTCTTTGGAACTAAATCCTTGTTGTGTTTCTTTATAAAGTGATATATCTCCTTTCTTTATAAGCACATCTTCCATTCTAAGGGCACTATCTACCATTTTGTCGAATGAAGGGTACACTTGAATTTGGATATTGTATTTCAATTTAGGGATCAGGTTATTGACAAAGATGTCCATCTTCTCAGAATCTGGAATAGGCCGTGAATATCTAGAGAACATCTTTGTCCAACGTTGAAGGAAAGTAAGAAAAGGTTCTCCTATTTTCCAGTTTGGTATTGCAAAACTCAATCATGGTGATTGGATGACGAATGTTATAGGAGTATTTTTGGAGAAACAATTTGACTAATTCCTCAAAAGATTTATTTCCCATAAATAGGCTTGAAAACCATTCCATAGCTTGTCCTCCTAGACTCCTTGGGAAAACGTGCATGAACTCCATACATAAAGCACAAAATTCTCTAACATGGTCTTGAGGATCTACATTTCCATCATATTTGTCAAACTTAGGAATTTCCACTCTTGAAGGAAATAGAGGCATGTAAAGGTTTTTGTCAAATGGGAATGAGCAAATCGTGTCCAAAGAATATTGCTGGGATGATTTATCCTTATTTTTCAATTCTTTGATTTTAGAATGTAACACTTGCAATTGTTTGTTTCCCAATGCTAGTGGTGTCTCTTCCTCTTTAGTGATAAGAGTTTTAATGTTATAATCAGTTGGAAGTTTAGCGCCTTGTTTTGCTAGCTCTAGAAAATACTCTTTTTTTTCTCTAGCCATGATGATTTTCATCATTTTTTGGAAATCTTTATCATTTTGACAGTTATTTATAAGAACTTTTGTAGGTTCGGAAGCTTCATACTCGCTAGATGAGGAATCACTATCATTAGCATGGGTGTTGATATTATCATGGGTATCGTGTTTAGCAGCTTCTCTTTCTTGTCTTTCTCTAGACATGGTGGGAGATAAGGGTTGATCAAAAATTGGTATACTTGACGATGAAGGTTTGTCAGAGACGGGGTCTTCTACAAAGAATGGATTAGTCTGTAATGAAAAGGATTGTCCTTTACCTTTGGTAGTTTTCTTGTGAGAACTTCTGGTTTGAATAGGCATTTATAATTTATGTGACCGAGAGCTAGAAGTGATGCTGATGTCAAGATCAAATTGAAGCTAGTTGTTTGTTTGATGTAGTGATTGAGAGAGGCGACTAAGACCTAGTCTGGTTTCAAGAATGATCTATCATGTATAAGATGTGATCTAAGTAAATTAGGTTGATTTGAGAGAAGTGACTAAGACTCGGTCTAGTTTCAAGAATGATCTATCCTATATAAGACATGATCTAAGTAACTTAAGTTTGATAACTAGTTGAGTGAACTAGCTGAAAGATGATCGACAAAATCTTGCAACACAACGGCAAGGGTACACTATCAAGATTGTTTATGCTCGGGATGAAAAAGACCAAATATACACTCACTGCAGACTGATTAGGCAAGTATGACAATTCTAGAAAAGTGTGCAAATAGACAAGTTTTTGGACTAACAAAATCATAAATTCGTATGACAGAGTATTCAGACCCAGACGACAATTTAGCAAGTTCCAGATGACAGAGGCAATTTCTCGTACGAGTTGCTTCCTATACTCACATGAGAGTTTAAGGTTCTCATGATGACAATCTAATGAGGATAATGATTACTCGTATGACAGTTTACCTAAGGCCAGGCGACAATTCTCTAGGACCAGGACGACAATTCTGAGGACTAGGAAGACAAATCTGACAGGATCAAATGACAAATTGGCAGGACCAATTCAGACTCATACGACAACAGGTATATAGTCGGATGGTAATTCAGTAGACTCGTATGACAGAGGATTGGATAGAGATGAGTTTTTGACAAGGACAGAGTTTTGAACATTGAGTTTTTGACGTTTTTGATATTTTCTCTAGTTTCAGTTTCAAGGATTAAAACACAGCAAACACGCAAGATGTATAATGACTTCAAGCACAACACGCTAACCCTACGGAAGTTGGCTGAGAGAAGAAAACCTTTGCTTACAGACTCAGGTACACACCCAATAGCTAATAAGAATACAGTCGTTGAGTCTCACGCAATGGATTCTCAGCGCCATATTAGCTGACTTCAAACGCCAATGGGGGCACGAAATGGCAAGTATCTTGGGAGAGTTACTATCTCTCTTGCACAAAGATTATCCCCCTTTCGGAGGTGAATCAGGTAGCTTCTATCTTATAGTTCTTAGTAAGGAATTTTGTTTTAAATTACCCCTTGAAGTCACACAAGCATGATTGAGGCCTATAGCCCTACAAGGTACCAAAACAAGTCGTAGTCACGTAAACGTGATTGAGACTGCGATGCCCTACAAAATGCCCAATATGAGAGATCTCAAAGAGAAAACTCAAATAGTCTCATCCTCTAAGACTTTAATCACCAGAGGCCTATTTATTATAGTGAGTTGGAATGCTCAGGTCCGGTTGTACTCACTCGGGTCGTTCTCATAAGGTGATTACTTTTTCCCACTGTGACAGGCCCACTAAAGGTACACAAATCTCAAACTTAGAAAAATCTTCAAGGGTCTGGATTTCTGATTGTCTATGTAGACAAGAGCATACTCTCCTACCTCTTAGATTTTTCTTAAAACACAAAAGACGGATTTGTTCATTAACCAAATAGCAATTTAAGTGCCTAAAAAATGAATTTAAAAAATACACAAGTTCACTTGAATCTCCTCAGGCACCTGCAAAAAAAATGAATCAGTAGTCATATTGTTTTTGTGCGACAGGCATGTTCTGTGACAAACGTTCTACAAAAACTAGTTAGGCTGTCAAAATCTCTCAGGCAAACAGAAAACAAGTAAGGGTTAGCATTAGCACCATCAAAATTTAAATTTAATCAGAAAAGCCCTAAAATTGCAGTCTATTTTTAATATGGAAAACCAGAAAATCGTACGATAATTCTCACCCAACCGTACGATAATTCACCACGGACCGTACAAGACCTACAGATTGTTGTTCTAGCCTCTGTGAAAACTTGTACGAGTTTTTGCAGTAACTGTACGGAAAAAAAATCCAAAAAATAAAAATAATTTGATCTGCGAGGTCGAAAATTGTAGTCTTCTACCCCACAATGGGCGCCAAAAATGTGTGTGTGAAAAGTGGATAAGTATCTGCAAGTTGTAAGACACAACACTTCAATTAAGTCATTGCATGCATGGTTAGACAGATATAATCATGAATATAAAAACCATAACAAATCGACCTATTGCCTTCTAAAAGATGCGAGTATAGACTTGCTCTCATATTTGTCTAAGCAATACCAGTGACTAGACTACACCAAGACAACGGATTTAATCTATATGAGCACAAGATTAAGCTAAATAGATGCAAGATTAAGCTAGATGAATGAATAATAAGCTAAATGAATTCAAGCAATCATGATTAAACTAAATATGCAAAAAGCTAAACTAAGATGCAATAATCTCAAAGCATAATATCTTCAATGACTCCAAAGCAAAAACTGCACAATAACAATAAATCTCTAGGGTGTCGTGAATGAGAGATGAAGGCTGAATTTATAGAGACTCAAAAGAGAGACCAACGGTCAAGATCGATTAACAATGAGTGGTTGAGATTTCTCAAGAAAAAGCACAATCTAGGTTAATTGAAATAATTGAGAGATCAGATTTAGTTAATCGTGAGATAGATTCCAATTATAGCTTGATTGAATGCATTCAAATTATAATTCTAAGTCTACATTGGAGATAAAATTAGTTGATTCCATGTACTTGAGGTAAAATTAGGTGATTCCGTGCACTTTTCTTTCATTTGCTCAAGATTTTTATTTCGAAAAAGCATTTTCAATGCAACTGAACCTCTTTCTTCAAAAAAAAGCTTTGAGTTTTAATTTTAGAGAAAATGATTAATTCAATTTAATTAATTTTCTAAAATTCTCAAGTTATCTCAATTTTAGAAAAAGAAATATCTTAAGTTTGATTTCTTCTCTCAATTTAATTATTTTCTTTTGTTTTCAATTTAACTCTTTCTTTTGCAGATTAATTCCTCTTTTTGTGATTAATCTCTTTTTGTAAATTAATTCCTTTTTTCTTTAAATTAATCCCTTTTTTTTTATTTTAATGGTAAATTTATTTATTAATTAAATATGCTAAGATATTTAATTAAATAAATAGGATAATTAATTAAAATAATTTACTTGGAATGATTAATTAATTAAATAAATATTTAATTAATATTGAGTGATTTATTTGCCATCTAACATTAATGATTGAAGAATTAATTAATTAGGTGCTCAAGGTTGATTTAATTGCTTTTGGTTAGGACCTTGGTGATGTTGTCGAGATTAGGGGCTCATGGTTTAAGGTGACTATTTTTAGGGTATTACAATATGAAGTGTGTATGCTTTGATACGAATAATCTAGGACCCAAGGAAGACCTTGTGGACAACCCCAATTAATGTAAAATTAATGAGGTTTTATGCAAAAACGTTTTGTGCAATTGAACCAAGAAAACAAAGAAGACAATTGACAACACATGTAGAATTGTAACAACAAAGTTGGATCATGTCGGTGTTGTAATTATTTGTGAGAACAAATGTTAGATGTCTATAATCTTTCATCATTCTCTAACTACAAAGAATGGTTATGCACATTCATATACAAAGAGGTAAGATGAAATGTCGGTTGGAACTAAACCATTTCACATCCACTTCACAACCAATGAAGATGAGTTAGGCCTTGCAATACTTCTGAAATTGAGTTAGGACTTGTGGTTTAACACGTGGATGCTCAATAGAATGAATAAATTGTTGATGAAACTATGAGGGTTGTCAAGCAACACCCAAGATTTGCAGCATGACCAGGTGATCCAAATCCTCCTAAATCAATTTTTTTTTGGAAATTCTTTTTGCTTTTGTTTTCAATTTACGTAAAAAAAATCAAAAAGAGAATGAGTAGCAATGACTATTATTGTAGTAATGAGAATGGCATTGACCAAACAAACTAAAGAGTTGCTAAGGTTTTTTGAAGGTGTGAGAACGTCAAGTGAAGTGTCACATAACCCTTTTGTATGCCCTTCTGCTATCCTAAAATATTATGTGAAAGGCCCAATCAATGCCACCAACCCCATTACAATTGGTGACATTTTTTATAAAGAAAAAAAGAAAAACGTCAAGGGAGAGTAGACACTGGATGTGCCATATGTGCAATAGGGATTTCATGTTGGCATTTTTTATGTTTATGTTGTGATTGTCATTGATGGACACACACTTGCATTGAGATCCTCTTTATATGTATGAGTTAAAGCACAACTGGTATTTGTTCCAACCTGTATGTTGTATTATAGTCTTTAGACTATTGATGTTTTGCAGAATGTGTTTCCCGGTCTGAAGCGACATGTTGACCTCAAGCGGTATGAGGTATTAAAGTGGCATAACACATTTCTACCAGTCTTCATTTTTGTCAAACCGGCAACCGACATTTCGTATGAACCGGTAATACTTTGTGATGAGTTACCACCCATTGATTGTTTGATGGTGTCGATATTGTAGCGATGCTTTTTATGACGTATTACCTAGTATGTCCAAGTTCATTGAACCTAGGAAATTGTGATGTAATCCTATTGGACCGACATGAAATAAGTTTCCTTTATAAGGACATCATGTCTAGGGTTTTAGGTTGTTGTTGTTATTGTTGTTGCGATAGTTGATATTGCGGCTAGGGTTTAAGGTGGTTGAGGAGTTGGAGAGATTATGAATGTGTACAAGACTGAAGTAATGCAATAGTGCATTAAGAATGAGCTATCAAGGATCTAATCGAGAAGTCAGTGCTATTAGCTAGATCAAACACTTGTTGATTACTCACATCTTTGACAAGTATGTAGCCCTTAACCAGGTAGGCCCAAAAGCCTCTTGTAAATCCTCTAACAAGGTGGTTCACATCTGTGGATCTAAAATCCTCTAGTAAGGTAGTCTTTAATAGGACTTGTCTCCTAACAGAGATTGAGATTCCTAATAGGATCTGTTCTGGTAAAGAACACTGTAAGACCTTAACCGGTCTGGTTCCTATTCTGTAGATAGTGACTTGTGAGTTCCATCTCACCGTGGTTTTTCCCATTTGGGTTTCCACGTCAAAATATCTTGTGTTATGGTGTTTGTGCTTCTATGGGTAAATGCATTATTAGCTATTTGGTTTGCATGTTTGTTAATTATTTTACCGGTTTATTGCTAGTCTTGCAAAGTGTTTAAGTGTGAAGGTTTTTGGCATACTAATTCACCCCCCCCCCTCCTCTTAGTATTCATCATTTCAAAGGTAGTTACACCTTTCATGCATGATTGGACATTGGTTAAGATTTGTAGAAAAATAATCTTAGCTAAGAAGGTCAAGGTTTCTAGGTTGTTTGCGGAGGGAAAGAAAAGATCAAAGGGTAGGCTTGTAGAATCTACATAATCTACTATGTCATCCATGAATGTTGATACACAAAGAGGAGATGGTTGTACCAAAGGAAATAGAAAGGTTAGTGATAGGCAAGGCACAATTGCAAGGATATTAAACTTGCAATCACAGGAAGAGATATATGATGCAATCACCAATTTTTTCATGCTTGTGCCATCCCATTTCATGTGTTAAATTGGTATTTCAAGACATTGAAAAAGACAAACAACATTAGTTCCTCAAATTCCCCTTTGAGAACATTGGCAGCACAACGCCCTCCTTGAAAGTAAATACTTGAAGGCGAGTTTGTTGATACTTGATGGAGGACATAACCTAGATAAGGATAGAAGGTTCAATTACCATGGATGTTTGACATTAGCCACTCATCAATATTATAGTTATGTTTGGGGCTGCCTCTTAGTTATTTATAGCTATTGATTGATCATGGAAATACAAGGATGAGGACTTCCAATTTCAAAATTTGAGGGAAACCATAGAAAATGTTGGGGCAACAAATGTTGTACAAGTGGTAACCAATTTAGCACATGTTTACAAATTAGTTGGCATGATGGTGGAGGGTGCCAACAGCACATGTTTTGGACCTCATGTTGTGTTAATGCATTGAAATGTTGAGACATGGACCAGCTAGGACTCGAACCTAAGACCTTCCATACGTTGTTGGACTGCTCTACCATTGAGCTATTGGCCCCTCTTGGACTAGTCCATCATCGGTCCAGGTGTGCCTTATTTCCAACACCAATACCCCCCCTTAAGCCCCACCTCTCGTGTGATTGGGGCTCCTAGCCTGGACTTGGCTCTAATACCATGTTGTTGGAGTGCTCTATCACTGAGCTACTGGCCCCTCTTGGACCATTCCATCGTCAGTCTAGGTGTGGCTTATTTCCAACACCAACATGAAAGACATAGGAAAGAGACATTGAGTGAAAACAATGGTGTCAAAAGCTAGAGACATATAGATGATCATTTCCAACAACCACACCCCACTTGCTCTCCTCGTGACCTTCAAACCTATGGCTACTAGATACACGAGTTACTTAATTTTACTAGAAAGGATGGCTAAGATCTAGAAGCTTCTACAATTAGTGGTGGTTAATATTGAATAAGGCAAGTGGGCAAAGGCCAACACAACTAAAGCAAACAATGTAAAGCAAAGGATTCTTGATGATGAGTGGTGGTCCATTGTGAGGTAAGAAATTAATATTAGTATGTTTGTAACTTGTAAATTATTTTCATCTTTTTGTATTTTATATTCATATTTTAAAAATTTATCACTAAATTTTTATCATTTGAGTCTTATTCTTGTATGAAGATTTTGTTGGCAAATACATCTATTCTTGCATCTCAATCATGTGGATGATTAGGTATGTTGATACACTCTCCTAGTCTTGGAGAGATTTATAAAAAAATATAATAGCATGTTTGGCTAGATTAAGCAAGCAATTCATAGTAAGAAGACCAATTTGGGACTATATGAGGAGCATATCAAGCCCATTGTAATACGAAAATGGAACACTATGAACACCTAACTTCATATAGCAATCTATGCTCTAAATCCCAAATGATACACACCAAGGGTTGGGAGAGTACCTCCTTTTGAAGGTGATAAAGTGAAAGAAGGATCCATGAAGGCCCTTTGAAAGATGTATAACATTATGGAAATAGTCAAACCTCAACAACAATGGAATGCTTTTGTCAATTTTTGAGGTCTAACATTCAAAACCAAAGGCAAAAACAAATATGGATACATTACCTCAACCCCTATCAAATGGTGGATATAGCATGGTAAGGTTGCAATACAGTTGAAGATGCTTCCCACTCACCTCCCTTCACAAGATGGCAATTCCTCTATTTGAGAGAGGAATCTGTTCACGTACATCTTCATTTAGTCAATCAAGAAAGAACAAGCTTACTTGTCAATGAACAAAAAAGTTGGCGGTCATGCATAATGCCTTGTGACTTCAGTATTGATAAATAATAGCCATGTGTTGGGATGTTGATCCCAAAGATGCCACACAAATTGATAATGACGAGGCACGGGAAGGATTGGTTGAGGTACCGTAAGTTGAGTTAGTCCCTCATATCGGAAGTGACCAAATTTACACTACGATTTTGATGTAGGAGAAAATGAGACAAAAAAAAAGATGCTATATAATTTTCCTATGTTGTGTAGTTGTAGTCTTTCAGCCCTTTGTTGTACTTCATATGTATGCACATTGACAATGAACATCAAAATTTTTTGTTAATTTGTATGTTGACTCTCAAGTAAATTCTCAATTAAGCTCTTATGTTATGTAATGTGGCTATATAATGAATATGGTGAATTCCTTATCATATAAATAATTGAAATTTGCTTCTTTTTTTTTAATTTTTTTTTTTTTTTCTTTTTTAATTGTCATCCCTTATTGTCCCCCCAAAAAAGCCTCTTATTATCCTTGTTTGAGAAAAGTCATGGTACGTAGGAATAATGTTTTTGATTAAGAAAAAATAGGTTTTAAGGGACCCGAAACCCGCTTACATTACGAAAGAGAGACAATAAAGAAACAAGACAAAACAGCTGCAAAAGACCAGCACAAAAACCAGCAGCTAGGACAAAAAGATAGCAAGGAGTCAACAAGAAATTGGCCTCCCAAACCCAGCATTACAAATCAATTGAATACTTTTATAGACTCCTCGGCATTCTGAACCAGAAGCATCATCGCCTTGGCCACTTCCCTCAAATCATTTCTCTCCTGTCTCAGCTGGATATCTTTCGATTTGGTCTCCATCTCAATAGTGTTCTGCCTTGTCCTTCGCCTGGAAGTCTGATGAGTGGAGCTGGAAGTTGGTACGTTTTCAATGATTACCAAATTTTTATCCTAGTTTTTCCTCTACAAGTGCTCCACTAGTGCATTCATATTCTGTGACGAAACTTTTAGAACCTGAAGGCTGTGGTTCATGAAACTTTTCAGAGCCTCCTCAGTGCGGGCAACCCGGGTATTGATATTGTCTTTATCCTCCTCAGTCTGTTCTTTCAGAATTCTGATAACATCCTCTAGATGTTTCAGATCCCCTTTGATCAGGTCTTTTTCCTGCCAATCCTCCATCTCGACTTCCTCCTCGGCTTCATTGGTTTCCATCTCCTCATTCTTTTTCCCAGAATTTGTATCCTTGATCAAATTATTTATCTTATTTTCCAAATCCCTCTGTTTACTTTGCATATTGGTAATGTTGTCAACAACCCATTTCTGGAAATTGAAGGATTCCAAAGCACAGTTACGAGCAGTATTCATAATTGTATTCGCAGAATCCCTACCTTGCTCAATGCCCACAGAGTTAGGGTTTTCATCCTCCTTAGACAGAGCGACATTCCTACTGTCCGAGCCCATAGGGTTAGAGTGAGGGTTTTCAGAGTTTCCCCCTTCTTCCTTTTCATCAACATTTTCATCCTTCTCACTCTCCATTTTTGTATCAATATCCTTCCCCCTTTCCTCCTCCACATCATCGTGCACCTCTGTTTCCACATTATCTATATCAACTCTCCTTTTTTTGTGGGTAGGGATATTAGGCTGATCCTCATCTGAATCAGACTCTTTGCAGCTCTCAGAAATTTGTGCATTGGTGATCAGGGGATCATCTTTGGTAGCCCTAGCCTTATCCTTCATATATTCATAAATGAGCAATATGAGCCCCTGATGGGCTATAGGGTAAGAATTAGGCTTTTTGTACGTAGGAATAATGTTACTCTAAAGATAAACTCGTGTATTTTGGAAATTTGGTCTAAGATTGTTCAAGATAAAAAAAAAATGAAACTCCTCTAACTATGGAAATCAATCTAAAGTCACTAAAGGACAAGCCTCGAGGAGCCTTCCAAGGGTTAGCATTAATGTGTGACAATTACATGAGATAACTTTTTGAAGCTTGAAAAGGAGACCATGGAAGAGGCTCTTAGGGTTGTTGACACAACTACCACCTAACACACCCCTAAAGAGGAAAAGGCAACCCCTGGAAAAGTTGACCCCCCCTCTAACCCTCCCCCCGAGGGTTTGCAAGGTTTCATGGAAACTATGGAGTGGCTTATCAATGGTTACAAGAAAGCTGTGGACGAAAACAAAAAACTCTATAACAGAATCTTGATCCTAGAAAACATCAATACTGGGGAAGGGAATACCATGGCCAACTACATAGAGGACCTGAAAAGCACCATTGCCAAAGCCGAAGACATCAGAGATTCTTTCAACCCCAGGTTTGAAAAAATTGAAAAGGATTTGCTGGAAAGGAAAAATCTTGCTGACACTAACGACCACACTCTCTCAAAAACTGTTAGCAAAATTGGTAAAATTGAGGAGTGTTTGAAGAACATTGTTGAACAGACCCTTAGCATCCTGAAGATTTCAACCAACAACACCAACACTCTCATCAGCAAACTGGATGATGAAAAGGAAATCCTGGACATTGACCTGGAAACTGAAGGAACAGGGGAAGATCAAGGCCCCAGAATCCGCACCAAAGGCAAAAAGAAGGACCAAAAACCTAACAAGGACCTAGAAGACCTTAAAGTTGTCGGGGCCACTTACGACGAGCTGGTGATAAAGGCGGAGGACTTGTTGAAGAAAATTACTCTGTAGTGCCTTCTTTGTTTCTTTGTTGTTGTTTGTTTTGTTGTCCTTTTGGTTCACTGGCTTTTTGCCAGTCTTTTTGTATGTGGTTCTTAAGCACTGATCTTTTTGGTGTCTTATCTTAGTATCCTTTGTTAAAGGTTTCGGGTCCTGAAAACCTGCTTTTTTAATTAATCAGAACTTCTTGAAGCTTGTAAACCAATTCTCTTAAACTTAAAAACAATGCTATGATCATCCTACTGTTGCTTACAAAATCTCTAATTGCTTTTCAACAAACTACAAATTCCATAGCTATTATCAGTAATGATTTGCACATTTAAAATATCATTTGTCTTCAAATTTTGTTTGAAAAGATACCATTAATTAGCTCAATCTGTTAAATTAGTTTTTGGAAAAGCAAGACTCATGTTGCAACTTCCAATGCTAATTCATTCAAAACGTAGATTAGCTTTGGACACACTCCTAACATGATGGTAATGGCATGCAAACAACTGCCTCATATTTAAAGCCCGGCTCAAATAGTTGACCACAAGAACAGGTACAAGCTATGCACAACGGCTAACCTATTAAGTCAATTCTAAACATAGAACATTTGCAGACAAATCATTGCATTGAAATGATCTTTTATATAAAATCAAATGCTAATCAATTTCAGAAAAATTTATGATTTTGAAGCAACTTTGAAAAAATTTGAAAGATGATTGCATTTGGCAAAAATAAATACCAAATTACAAAGTACAATGTCATAATTAGAGACAACTTACGAGTTGTTTTCCCATTGCCTGTTTCTCTGACTACTACAAGTGTGCGGTTCTTTCTCACTTCATCCATCAGTCTCTTCTCAGTTGAAACAAATTAAATAATACATACATTACTAATCCAATCAATATTATCATGTCTACAAGATGATGCCAATATCATTAAGCTCCACATCTAATATGCAATCCTTGAAATTAATTCCCCCCAGTTAGTCAAAAGGCTAGTTTACCATTGCAAGAGATATTATAGCCCATTGCTTTTGCTGCTTATTTGCCTTCCAAAAGTGAGCCAAATTCCAAAAAAAGAAGTTACAAGGCATTTGATTTCTATACAAGTTTAATTAGAGACTTACAGACTATCTTGCCTATTGCTTAAAAAAGGGAACAAAAAAATAAGATTTCTGGGACTCTAAATCATGGATAATGCATTAGAATGTACCTGAAAATTTGCAACAATTCATACATTGTATCCACATTAAAAATTCCCACATATTTAGTTAGGACTAAGAAAATCTGAAGAAACAATGTATTTGAACGTCAAATAAGGGATGGATGACTGGCAAATGGTCATTGGGTAGTTGCTCAAGACAAAGTATCTATGTCCTTACCATTTTCTACCAATTTCAGATTATCTTCTCAAATATTAAAGCATAAAATTTTAGATATCCACTGGACTAGGTTGACTAATTTGGATAGAGCATCAACAGGCAAACAGACCTAGCTTCAAATCCCAGTGGGATAAGAGACTCAAAATGCTTAAAGAAAGTTTGACCTTCAATAATTTGTTCAAAATCAAAATTCAATTGATCACTTCTAGCTCCTTCAGTAAAACAAAAAAATTTGCTTACCAATTGCTTATTTTAATAAAGGTGTTAACGTTCAGAATAAAAAAATAGTTTTGTTGAGTACAAACAAACTGTCTTTTGGAAAAACAAAAAATTATGATGGTACCAAACATCACATGCTACTATCAATATATGTGCACAAGAGTGACTTGAGTCTAATTTAGATCAGAATAGATATAATTTATAAACATATTATATGCCTAACTATTACGAATTTGCACATTTTGCAAAGATCAGTTTTCCTGATAGTTGTTTCTTTCACTTTCTTTAATACAGTACTAAAGCCAGTGAATGAAACAACTATCAAGAAAACTTGATCTTTGCAAAATGTGCAAATGCATAATAGTTAGGCATATAATATGTTTATATGACACAACTATCAAGAAAAATTGATCTTAGCAAAACGTGCAATGCAGCCAGTGAAAGAAACAACTATCAAGAAAACTTGATATTTGCAAAATGTGATATTTGAAAAATGTGAAAATGTGTAAAAGTTGGGCATATGATATGTTTAAATGACATGAGTCTAATTAGATCAGAATAGATATAAACATATTATATGCTTAACTATTAGGCATTTGCACATTTTGCAAACATCAAAATTTCCTGATTTGTTTCACATTAAAGACAGTGAAAGAAACGACTACCAAGAAAACTTTATGTTTGCAGAATGTGCAAATGCACAAAAGTTAGGCATATAATATGTTTATATCTATTATGATCTAAATTTGCATCTTTATAGAAGGTGCCATTCAAGATTAATTAATATCCATAGTAATATGGCTTGAAAGTCACGCTACATTCAAAACTTGGGAAGTCCAGACCAAGGACATGAAAACATTCTCAAAATGCAAGTTACAACAACAAGCAGATTTTATTTTACAAACAAATACACCAAATAACAATACAAAGCCATAATCATTTCCTATACATATTTTGCAGGAAGAGCACCCAACCGGAAGAAATGGGTAATGAGCGCCTCTGTTCCAAGATCCTTTGCTTTCTGAACACACATAAAGGTTGAAATTTACAAATTAATATCTTATAACACAATTCAAAAGCTAAAATAAAATGTATTGTGTGCTACATCAGGCATGCTAACAAATTAACAATCGATAAATAAAATTAGTTTAGCCATCCAATAAGTTGATATCATATATGAAGTGGTACAAGGAAGAGACGTGCATGAATTTTTTGAGCTAGGACTATGGTAACAAGGCCATGTACAACTCTAAACCATATAGGCATTTATGTCATGAATCAAAAGGCTATAGTTGTCCCTATTCTCAACTAATAAACTGATGATATTGTTACAAATATGAAATCAAGGAAACAAATTATGATTTTTTTAAAAATTTTGACTGGGGAGTTAATGATATGGAATGTAATAAAAACATTAATAGATATCTCAGGTGAGACAACCAAAGTAACCTCTAGAAAAGAGTGAATCTCATATTGCCTATGTCATCAGTGTGTGTTGAAACTAATTCAAGCACGACCATCAAGAGATAGGTGATCCTCAATAAACTTGAAATCATCCAGATTTTGTGCTAAAACTGCAAACCAACTTAACCATGGACCTGTAGGAAGAAGCTTGGCCTCATAGAGTTTGACATGTTTTGGTAATAGAACAAGCACTATCACATCATCTTATATGCATTTTTGTGTGAGTTGTGACATGTTTTCTGAGAACAAATTTTTGGGGACTCAAAATCAAAGCCAAAAACATTAAAGGCATTTCAAACAATCAATAATCTCATAAATGAGATGGTAGCACCAGTTTTACCATAGTTTTGGCCAATTACTGAGAAACCTGCTCAGAACAATTTTTACTGTAATTCTTTAAACAAAAAAAGGTGATTTGTCAAAAAACTATTGAAAAAAAAAAACTTTGGGAAGGTATTTCCTAAAAATCATGAAATATCACAAGCATAAAAGACTAATTATTTTACCCATGATCTTTTTGGAACCCTTATCATTTTCCCTGCTCACAATTTTGGTAACACTTATCTATATTAGCGGCATGTCAATGGGCCTTCGTGAATTCATCCATCGTTGCACAAGACAAAGGAAGTAGATTGGATCAAACCAGAAGAAGGATGGATAAAAATCAATTTTAACAGGGTTTCCAAGGGAAACCCTGGCCCATCAGGGCCAGGATGTGTTGCTCAAGATTGAACGAGGAGCATTTTGACAATAGGAACTCAAAAGCTTATGGACAGAACAAATGCCAAGGCAGCTTTGCTCGCCATAAACCTAGTGAACAAATTGTCGATATCGAAATTACATTTGAAAGGGGACTCTCTGATAATAGTTAATGCAATTATCAAAAAAGCACAGGTCTGAAAATTAAAATATTTATCAAATTAATAAGATCCAATTTAAATTTATTTACTGATTTCAAAATTACACATACCCAGAGAGACGGTAATAAGGTGACGAACACCCTATCAAAATGGGCAACTACAATTAATTCAAGTAATGAGTGTCGGATATGGGAATATTTTTGAGCGGTGCTTATTAAGGATGAGTGGGTACGGATTGGAGCCGAGGGATAGAGTAATTGAAATTCATTGAAGGCGATGAGATTTCGAAGACCTTTGAAGTGTGTGAGTGAAGTTTATGGGGCAGAGTAGATGAACAGAGATGTCATTTCAATTGGGAACTGGTAACGGTGGTTTGGTTGTTGCAGAGACAAGGTGGAGGCCAATTTTAACTTAACAACAAAGGGCAATGTCTACCCAGCTCTTATGATGTACCTACATGCAAGGCATGCAGTTATATATATATATATAATAATATATATATAAGATAGATGTTGATGTATCGTAAGAGCTAGGTAGACGTTAACGTGTTGTTACGGGCTGAACACATTCATTGCCATCTGATCTATTCGTAGGGACGGCTTCGCGGCATGAGGTGGAGACTGGCTCTATGTGGCGAAGTATACTCCTCTGCGCCCCTTCCTACTTTGGAGTACTGGTTGCAACAAGGAAGACAGGCGAGCAGAAGCACAACTTGGGTGGAACTTTGTCAAGGAGTACCTGATAGACAGGGAGACAGAACAAACAATGGAGGACAAATCTGGGCAGGTACCAATAAGGAAGAAGCCGAAATTCAACAAGGGAGATTACTGGGAGGAGCGGACCAAGAAGGTAGATAAAACCAAATAAGGACAGTATGCACTTTGATTATATTTTGTTAGTTGAATTGTAAAATCTGTAAATTTAGCAAATACTGTTCGAACATTTTGTATATTTACCTTCAGTAGATTGCTTGGGGATTTGTACGGTGGTATGGAACATTTGTTGGTTGAACTGGGCGAAATTGGAGAGGAAGCTTTTGTGCAAATTAGTGATTAACAGACTTATTTTCATATACTGTATATTTTTTGAATTATTAATAATATAAATACATATTTCACTAATAAAAAAAAAACTCTTATCTATACTGGAAAACGGCTAGTTCTCAGTAGTTTCAATAAATCGGTTCATGGCTAGCTATAGACACCATGAAGATAATCAATGTTCAGGAGAGATAAAGGCATCTCCTAAGTTTTATTTATAAAGCTGTTGTCTATATGTGACTATGGGGGAGGCATGACATCGTGTCTTCTGATCTGCATCTCTATGTACATCAAAGGTGATCATTTTACACATTTCAAGGAGATGCACCCAATTCCCAAAAATATTTCATGTTGCAATCATTTAATATGGGCACATTAGTCCTTATCACATGTACCTTGGGTGATTTACCTTTTTTTATGTTTGGTGTCATCTTTATTGAATTATTACTTATATGTCATGCCCCCCATAAAGGAAAGAAGTAAAATATACTAAGCAGGTCACACTTAATAAATAATTATTTATAGCTAATATTAGACAGCAATTAATCAGTGCAAGGCCGACCCAAATAAGTAATAAATATTAGCAATAATTATTTAAGGAAGGCTGATTTGAGTGTGGGTAGTAATGTCTCAAAAGAAGCCAACTGGAATTTACCATTTTCGACACTTTCTTTCATTATTATTAATCAAAAGGCATCGGGTGTTATCAAGAGGGATCGGGTGTTATCAAGAAAGGGATCGGTAGTATAAGGAAGAGGTATCTCTTCAAAGTAAGAGATGTAACCTCCCCCACCCCACTAAATGAAAGATATAAAAAGGAAGTAGAACCCTAACGTGAAGGGCATCAAATCATATGAACATTTAATTGGAAATCAGATAAAATCAAAAATTAAAGCAAAAATCTGAGTTGGTGGTTATCAACCTTTAATTTGTAAGTTGTGTTTGATATGAATTAAGGAATGAAATAATTATTCCTTTTCTGAAGTTATATAGGAATGGCATTGTTTGCAATCTAAGTATTGATTTTGGATTCAAGTGAAATTATTGTATTTCTTCTCTGATAAATATGTGATGACATATTTAATAGTTAATCTATTTTGAATTGGATAGAAATGGCTACAAAATAGGAAGATTGATGAACCTTTCAAGTTCACGATGGGTGAGGACCCAACCTATCTTTCATCAAGTACACCACCTTGAGACAAAGCGCTCATGGGTCGGGAGGCGTATGTGTTCTCTCGGGCTTGGTGGAGAGGGCAATCTCATACTCTTATCAAGCACTCCACCCCGAGATGGAGTGTGGTGGGCTAGGAGGCTGATCAGTGCTCCTAGGCTTGATCAAGGAGGATGGAGCACCTCCAAGGTGGACTAAGGGATGGAGTGGGCCATTTTCCACCCATGCTCTTGCGATACAGGGATAGCTATTCTTCAGATTGTGGTTTGCAAAGTTCCTATCAAATTTCTCATACAATTGCTATAGGAATATACTTTGAATAATTAGTAATGCTATTGGTTGTACATGCATATATATGTTATTGGATCCCTAACCCATATGAAAATAATCTCATGAATTACTTTTTCAAGTGTTGATTAACATGATTGCAAGATTTAAGCTAGGGTTAATCTTGTTAAAGACACTTCAAATGGTAAATGTATACTCTTAACTGCATTATATCTCTTATTTCAATTGAACTTGTGATTTTAGGTGAAAATATATAATATCCCCAAAAGGGACATTATAAGATGGAGGTTGAAACCATATTGAGGATCCCGAGACAGCTAAGGCAGCTGGAATTGGAGCAACAAAATGTTTGAGCTCTCAAAAGATTTTTATTGTATTGAATGGCCTAAGTCTAAGGTATATTGAAGCTCATGAAATTTTTAATGCAACTATGTTTTATAAGCAAATAAATCAATTTTCATTGTGAATGTCATCTATTAGCATTTGTTGTGTGATTAGATAATCTTTAATGAGACCCCCAAAAATAAAATACATCAAAATGTACAACCAGATTTCCATCCTTTTGTAATGTCCCCTACTTATACTCTGTCAATTATGAAGCAACATCTATGTTACTACCTTAATTAAGCATAGTCAACAAGACCTTGTGATATAACTTCTTAAAATCATCCCCTAATTTACAACTGTTCTGTCCCTTTTCCCAAAAGAGGGCTTGGTTGTCTAGGGCGCTTGAAACCAACTCTCAAGTTAGCCCAGATTACTGAACTCGGTCCATTCACCCTTGGGGCATGCAGCCCAAATTTCAGGAGGAGTCTTTCACCCTTGGGGCATCCTATCAGATGGATTTACTCTGCCCCTCCCTAGCAGCTCCCATCTCCCTAGAAGATTTGGAGAAATACGGAACCAATTATAGATAAGGTCAATTTTAAGGAGTTCTATTACAAGAATTTATTATCTGGCATTTCATTCTTATAATCTTAGATACTTATAATTAGTTAATTGAAGTCATGTTTAAGATACCTTAATTTGTGTTTGAAGAATTTGTATTACTATGAACTTAATTAATTTTGTCTATCACTAGTTCTTTCTTATGTATATTTATATTAATTACCATTATTTTTCCCACATATACATATACATATATATAGATTATTATTATCCTTAAATCTGTATGAGTGAATTAAATTGATTGTACAGAAATAATCACTGTGTATCCATTGTCATTCCTACTGTATTTATTATTATTATTGTCATCATTAATTATACTACTATAATTTATACTGAGATTAATGGTTGTGAACATAATCAATAGTGAAGAGGGAGGATCGTTCTTACCTGGTAATCGCTAGTCTGTCACCTTTCGTGACCAGTCCCTGTGATTCCTTATCTTCTTGTATTCTCCACCCCCCGCCCCCCCTCATTTAAAAGCCTGCCCGTCCAAATATATGTTTGGTATGGGTCATGTCCTTTAGGAAACCATGTTGGTTCAAGAAGCCACGTCTATATGGTCAAGGGATGTCTATGTCCTTGTTGACCGATAAACTTAGTAATCCCTATCGTAAGCGTTGATTACATATTAATTTGCAACGCTCGGTATAGGTAGTGTTAAATGATAATATATGGTAATAATAGTAATTAATACTATTTCAGAATGTAATGTATGTGTTAATTGGTAAATATTATTATTTTAATATTATTTCATAGTAAATATTATTGTATAGTAATCATTTCACATATATATATAAATAATTTATCTACACATTATTATTTCATCATTAATACATATGTTAAGTATAAAAATAAGAATGGTAATAATGGTATTCATGAAACATTAATGTAGGGATATTAGAGTCCACCCTTCCCTAAGATTGCTTGTCCTCAAGCAGTTTAAGGTTGGGATGCTCAAAAATTTCTGCTCCTTCCCATGTTGCATCTTCTTCAGGTAGCCCTTTCCATTTGATCAAATATTCTAGAATTATCTTATTCCTCAATCTATTTTCCCTCATGTTGAGGACCCTTTTTGGTTCTAGGATGAGCTTACCCTCATCATCAAGTGAGGGCAATTCTTCACACAACGTAGTTTGTTGTCCAAAAACTCTCTTAAGTCGTGAAACATGGAAGACATTGTGAATTCTACTATTTCCTGGCAACTCCAGCTCATATGCTACTTCACCAAGTCTCCTCAAGATTTTATAGGGGCCATAGAAATGCGGTTTAAGTTTTTCTACTCCACTTGTTTTGATGGTTGATTGCTTGTATGGTTGCAGTCATAAGAAAACCAAATCTCCAACCTCAAATATTCGTTCAATTCGATTTCGGTCCACATATAGTTTTTGTTGGTTTTGAGCATGATGTAAGTTATCCTTGAGAACATTCATGATATCAATATTTTGCTGAGCAAAATCCTTAGCACCGGGTACTCTTCTTTCCAGAAGAATCAAACTCCCAAAAGAAGTAGGTTCATAACTGTATAGTGCTTTAAAGAGGCTCATTCCAGTGGATAGATGGTGTGTAGTATTATAGAAATATTCGCCAAGGTGTAGCCATTTTACCCATGCATTATGTTGTCCTGTCACATAATTCCTTAAATATCCTTCTATCCACTTATTAACAATTATTGTTTGTCCATCAATCTGAGGGTGATAACTTGTACTAGGTGTTAATTCGGTGCCCACTAGACGGAAGAGCTCTTGCCAAAATATGCTGGGAAAATTGTTATCCCTGTCACTGACAATGTTCTTGGGCAACCCATGTAGTCTAAATACTTCTTTGAAGAAGACTTCGGCAATTTGAGGGGCTCTATATTTTGTAGATATGGCCATAAAATGTGCATATTTGGTCAGTCGATCCACTAACAGGTATATACAATCTTTCCCTCTAGTTTTTGGGAGGCCCACTATGAAGTCCATTAAGATAGTTTCCCATTTCTGATCTGGCACTAGTAGAGGTTGAAGTAATCCTGTTGGATGAGTTTGTTCTACCTTATTTTGTTGGCAGGTTATGCACTCTTGCACATACTTCAATATGTCTTTCTTAAGTCCTTTCCAAGACTTTTTTCCTCTTACTGTTTAATTTTTTTTAATATCCTGGATGTCCTACTAAAGGGTTGTCACAGTGTTCCCTAATAGTTTTTGCCTTCATTTTTGAACCAAGTGTAAGATATATTCTATTCTTATAGAGAATGAGTTCCTCTACCACTTTATAATCTTCATGTTGTATGTTTCCTTCAAAGATGTCATTTGCATGGGGGTCTTTGGCGTATTTTGCAATAATGGAGTGCTTCCATTTGGTTGTGATATCTGTTATGGTACATAGATAGGGCCTTTTGGATAATGCATCGACTACCATATTGTTTTTCCCCTTAACATATTCTATATCAAAATTGTAAGCTTGTAGTTTGCTTATCCATTTCTGTTGTCGATTGTTAAGATCCCTTTGTTTTAAGAATAATTGTAGGCTGTTATGATCTGTTTTGACCAATAATTTCCCACAAGCAAGGTATTGTCTGAATTTTGCCAAAACATGCATAATAGCCAACATTTCCTTGTCATATATGGAGCACAATCTTTCGGTCATAGTGAGTTTCCTTCTTTCAAAAGCAATTGTGTGTTTGTTTTATGTTAGGACTGCACCAATGCCTTCTCCAAATGCATCACATTGTAGTTCAAATGGTAAGCCAAAGTCGGGAATGGTCAAAATAGGGCATGTGCTCATTGCTATTTTGAGGTTGTCAAAGGCTTGTTGGGCTTGTTCATTCCATCCGAAAACTCCCTTTTTGGTTAGGTCTGTGAGGGGAGCTACAATCTTTGAGAATCCTTTCACAAACCTTTTGTAATAACTACATAGTCCCACAAATCCTTTTAGCTAAGTTAAGGTTTTGGGTCTAGGCCATTCCTTAATAGCCTTGATTTTTTCTTCGTCAACGCTTACACCTTGTTTGCTAATTTTGTGGCCTAGGTATAGGATTTCCTTTAATCCAAATTCACATTTTGAAGCTTTGGCATATAGTGATTATTTCTCTAGAATTTCCAATACTTCATCAATATGCTTAAGATGGTCCTCCCATGTTTTACTATATGTTAGGATATCATCAATGAATATTAACAAAAACTTCCTAAGTTGTTTTCTGAAGGTATGGTTCATACAAGACTGAAATGTAGCAGGGGCATTGGTTAACCTGAAGGGGATGACTAGGAATTCAAAGTGTCCATAGTGGCATCTGAATGTTGTCTTTGGAATATCTTCCTCCCTCATTCTGATATGGTGGTACCCTAACCTTAGGTTGATCTTAGAGAAGTATTTGGCCCCATGGAGTTCATCTATAAGCTCATCCACCCTCGGAATAGGATACCGATTTTTATTAGTTTTTTATTCAATGTCAAGTAATCTATACACATTCTTATTGTTATGTCCTTCTTTTTGACAAGTACAACTGATGATGCAAATGGGTTGGAACTAGGTTGAATGTGTCCCATCTTAAGTAATGTGTTTATAGTTTTTTCTATTTCTTCTTTAAACTTTTGAGGATGTCTATATGGAGTGGTGATTACTGGTTGTGCTCCCTTCTCTAATTCTATTATGTGTTCAAATCCTCTTTGGGGGGTAATCCTAGAGGGATGTCATCAAAGTCCTTTTTGTGCTTCTTGAGAATGGGTTTTATGTCAATATGCACAGCTCTTCCTTCGGGAGTAGACTTGTCAAGGACCATACATTGTGTTGCCCATTGTCCTTGAGCTTTCCTAAACATTACAGCAAAACAAACTCTTAAGTTTGTTTACCAAGAAACAATAATTTTAACTGTATTAATGATATTGTGTTTCCAAACTTACCGAAAAATTATTTCCATCATTTTGCAAGAAACTACCTTTGAGGTCCCATTAGGTATACCCTACAACGTAACTTCCTTTCCTTCATGCTAAAAGTGGATTGTTAGGTTGGGAAGATCAATCATGTAACATCCCAAGGAGTATATCCATGGTGAAGCTAAGATCACATCAGCATTTAAAGGTACGACATAGAAGTCTTCCTTGATGGGATGTTTGCCTAAGAGTAACTCTAGTTGTGGAACTGTTTTGTTGCATTGGATCATGTCTCCAGTGGTTGTTGCTGCTATAAACCCCTAAAAATTTTCAGTTTTGATCTTTCTTCTTGCCACTATCTCTTCACTATTGAAATTGTGGGATGCCCCACTATCCACCAGGACAATAACTCTTTGCCCTCTAAGTGTACTTCTAATGCAAAATAATTAATTTTTGGAAGTATGAGTGATGGTGGCTAAGGTTGCATGTTCATCTTCTTCATCCCTAACTCTTTTGTTATCATTTTCCTCAATTTCTTCCTTGGAGGTTGCTTCCATCATTTGGGTCAACCCCTTTTGCTACATCTGTGACCCGGTTCCCATTTTTCCTTATAGCTATAACATAGTTTTTCCTTCTTTTGGCAGGAATGTCCTCGTTCCCAAGGCTCTTTACATGTGTGACATAGGTTATTTTTCTTGAGTTTATCATGTCCTTCCTTAGATTGGGAGGGTTTGTGTGCTTCATTCTTTTGGAAAAAAGTTTTCCATGGTTGAAAGAGGGTTTGCTTCTTGTTGTTGTTACTTCTAGTTTTAATGCTTTATCAATGGCATCTTCTAAGGATAGTGGATTGAGTGTGCTCACTAACCCTTTCAGTGAGTCATTTAAGCCTTCTACTAATAGGTAGGTAAGTCTTTCCTCTTCTACTCCTAAGACCCGGACTAAGATTTTCTAGAATTATGTTATATAATCTTCTATTGATCATTGTTATTTTAATTGTGCCAACCTTTTAAAATATTCTTGGGGGTGTCTCCTCTCAAACCTTTTGATGAGTTTTTGTGAGAATTCTTCATAGGAGGTTATATTTCGATGCCCTTGGGTGAGGAGTCCATGGTGCCATCAATTATAGGCCAGACCTTCCAAGTATAGGGTAGCGAATTGGAGTTCATCCTCTTCTTGTCATTGGGCTGAGTGTGAGATAGGTGTTTAGTTTTTGTAACCAGGTGTGATCTATGATTTTATCTATCCCATCAAAGTTAGGGAGTGTTACCTTATTTACTTTATGTCTCAATTCCTTATTTGGTTGTTTTTTCCTTATCCTAGGTACCTCTTGTCTCTTGGCTTCACAAAATTCTCTAAATGTTATGAGTTCCCTAACCTCAGGGTCCAAGTTTCCATATGCTCTAGCAATTTCCTCCGTGCAATTGGAGGGAGGGTCAATTTCATCTTCTTCCCTTGGAGTATCTTCCCTGGGTAGGAACGGTGGTTTGGGTACTCTAGGTGTAGATGATCCGTTATTATTTCTTGACTAATTTGAACTTACATCTCTCTCATTCAAGGGATTGTTTTTGTAGGTTGTATTCCCTATGTTCTATAGGACCTGAAGCAGTGCTTGGTTTGTTTTTTCAATTTTTGCATTTTGTTCTATGATTGTTTGATTTGTTTTCTCCATTAAGGTTCTTATTTCATTAATCATTTGTTCATTTGTGGTGGATGTATCCCTCCTAGTACATTGCATAAATTATTTTGTTCCTCAGGCTAGCAGGTTTGGTGCTCTTATACCAATTGTAATGTCCCCTACTTATACTCTGTCAATTATCAAGCAACATCTATGTTACTACCTTAATTAAGCATAGTAAACAATACCTTGTGATATAACTTCTTAAAATCATCCCTTAATTTACAAATTTTCCATCTATTTTCCCATAATAGGGCTTGGTTGTCTAGGGTGCTTGAAACCAGCTCTCAAGTTAGCCTATATTACTGAACTCAGTCCATTCACCCTTGGGGCATGTAGCCCAAATTTCAGGAGGAGTCTTTCACCCTTGGGACATCCTATCGGATAGATTTACTCTGCCCCTCCCTAGCAGCTCCCATCTCCCTAGGTGATATGGAGAAATACAGAACCGATTATAGATAAGGTCAGTTTTAAGGAGTTCTATTACAAGAATTTATTAACTGGCATTTCATTCTTATAATCTTAGATACTTATAATTAGTTAATTGAAGTCATGTTTAAGATACCTTAATTTGTGTTTGAATAGTTTGTATTACTATGAACTTAGTTAATTATGTCTATCACTAGTTCTTTCTTATGTAAATTTATATTAATTACCATTATTTTTCCTTTATATATATTATTTTTGTTTTTTGTTTTTTTTTTTAATAAAAGTGGATGAGACCACTGAAATATATTAGTATTTTTTCTTTCTTTTTACATGTGTCTGGTTCAAAGAGCACTGAAGGGAAAGAACCAGTAAGAAAACCCTTCAATATTGCTTAAGAAAACATAAGCCTTTCTACCAATTACAAAAATCCCATAGGCCCCAAGAAATCCTTCCTAATTACATAACCAGCTGCATTAGATATAAAGGAAGCTTCCTTAAAAGGCATACAGAAGAGAACTTATAAGAATGAATCAAGTGCCCAAATCCCAGACCAATCAAAACTGAATCAACCCAGCCTAAGAAGCACAAATCTCCAATCCTCTTATTAGAATGAAACCAACAACTAGAAGAGAGCCTATAATAAGTGCACCTGCCAAAACAAAAATGGTGAGCAAACATATAATAATCCAGATAAGAAGAAGGGAAGGATGTTGAAGAACCCAAGGAAGCAGAATAAGACCCAGCCATAGGGTAATCCATAGCAACAACCAAAAAAATAGCAGAAGGATGAGAGCCCATCTTAAACACCAGTCTATCTGCATTTTCCAATTCCTCAAGAACAACCACCAACCACCAATTTTAACAAATCCTCTCCAAAGAAAACAAAACATTTTCTCTCAGGGAATACCAATACCAAAGAAACAATGGATACAAGAAGAACAACGGCCATCCACAGATATAAATAAAAGAAATGGAAACAACCAACCCTGAGCCATGAAAAAACATTGAAAGAATGATAAGCACACCAAATCATGAAACGGGCAGCTCGCAAGAGAAGTGAGAAATCATAATGACCAGAAAAAAGTATGAGATCATAGGGTGATGACCGACCAATGATGAGGCACAATCATAAAGAAGAAGCACAACCCCCACTCACATTGAAAGAATGATAAGCACCCCAAATCATGAAACAGGCAGCTCGCAAGAGAAGTGAGCAATCATAATGACCAGAGCGGAGATCATAGGGTGATGACCGACCAATGATGAGGCACAAACATAAAGAAGAAGCACAACCCCCTCTCATTACCAAAGCACCATATGTACCATCATCATGCCCGCACCTCAATACATAGCGTACAAATGACCAGAAAGAAACCAAGCAATTATACGAACACCATCCAACTCAAAGAAGCCATTATTACCAATCTCATTGCCACACTACAGCAGAGACATAAAAACAATATGCACCCAAATCTCTCGCCAACCTAAACATATAACATATTCAATTTGAACCCAGGAAAAAAACCAAAGACATCTAAACAAAGCATGAATTAATCAAGAATGGATCAAGCCAATGCTGCCATGCAGTCACCAAACTCACATAAACCCAACAGGGGGGTAAATTAATCCAAGGCACTAAACAAATGCAAAAAACGAAAAGATACCAGCCAAGCAAGAGTAGTCACTTCATCCTCCATGCTCCATGAGGAGATACTTACCGAATATACCAACAACAAAGATGTTGCCATAAGGCAAGACAATATCCTCCCTGCAGCCATATGCGAAAGAAAAACCACACCTAGCAGGGAGTAGGAAGAAGACTACAACACAAGAACCGACTCTCTCTAAGAAAAGACAAGGAATGAGAGATAGAAAACCAACAAGAGCAGCCACGACATCCTCCAGGATCTATGAGGAGATACTTACCGAAAATACCATCAAAAAAGATGTTGTCATAAGGCAAGGCAACACCCTCACTGCTGATACATGTGAACGAAGACCACATCCAGCAAATAAAATGAGGAAGGCTAAAAGGTAAGACCCAACTCTTGCTAAGAGAGAATCCTAATGCAAGAGGTTGGAGTGTCCGATGGAAGAACCTCTAAGAACTCAGCACCCTCAGCAACATCCCTATTGGCCAAAAAATCCACAATAACATTAATCTCCCTTTAACAATGAGAGATAGTGAAGGTGGAAAAACACTCCAATTGCACAAGAATACGCTCTAACAAGTACTGTAAATACCAAGAGATACATTTTTTGGCAGATTCCACCTGGAAAACCAACATTGAGTCTCCTTCAATAAAAATGTCTTTAATATTCAAAGAGATGGCAAGCTCAAGATCAAAACATAACGCCTGAAATTCTGCTACATTATTAGAGCTCAAACCAATATACTTTCCTATAACTTTAATAATCTTAGAAGTATGATAAAAAATCACCACTCCAATTCCAGATTTCCCAAGATTACCCTTAGAAGCCCCATCAAAATTTAACTTGAAGGCGAATTCGGGGGGAGGACTCCATTTGGCCATCCTACGTTTGACAAGAGAAGATAAACCAGTTGTTAAAGCCCCATGAGAAGGCATTAGATGAAGTGAGCACCACTTCCAAGTTACCTAATTATCCCAATGAGAAAAAGACCTCAGGTGATCCAATTTTTTATGGATGTAAGAAAGCACCACCTTAGAAATGGAAGATTGGATCTTATCAAGAACTTCTTCAAGTGAAGCTAATTAATGTTTAAAAATCCTGGAATTCCTTTTCAGCCAGATACTCCAAACCACAATAGAAGATGCCACAATCCAAAGAGATGAATAAAAAGAGGATGAATACAGCAAGGGCCAAGCCATGGAATGTGACAATAGGTTAGGGCTAAGAGTAGAAGTCCAGCCAAGCATTCCAAAGAGCCAATACCAACACTCCCGAGCAAAAGGACAAAGCAGAAAAATATGATCCATGGTTTCCATACAATAACCACAGAAAACACAAGGAAAAACCGCAATAATCCCAAGCCTGTCCAATCTCATCCTAGCGAGAACTTTATCCTGAACTGCCAACCAAGCAAAAAACCATGCTTTAGGAAGGCAAGTCGAATGCCAAAAAATCTTAGTAGGCCAAGAGGAGGAAAACGAGTAAGCCTGAGACAAAGAATTATACCCCTCTTTTACTGAATAAGAGCCTGAGGCACTCTTAGTCCAAACAAAAGTATCCTCTTTATATTGAAATACAAGAGATCTTTTCTGGAGCTCTACCATAAAATCAACCCTAAGATCATTATCAATGGGAAAAGGAGGAATATCCTTCCATCTAGCTACTAAATAGGGACTTGCAGAATCAATATCAAAATAATCTGCAACAAAAACTCCCCAAAGATCCGATAGGATATCAAACAAAGGGGACCAGTTCCGAATTGATGAAAATGGAAGATGCCCATTCCAAACTTCATCCCAAAACCGGGTCTTTTTCCCTTTATGGACATCCCAAGAAAGGTGTGGTAAAATAACCAATCTGCAAGAAACTAGAAAGTTCCAAAATGCAGATCCCTTTGGAAGAGATGCAGCCGTGAAAATCTGTTCTCTAGGGGCTCCCCTTAAATACTTAGCAAGCATAATGGAACCCCATTTACTCAAAGGATCTGCATATAGTTTCCACACTAGTTTAGCTCTTAGGGATTTATTCTGGGCTACTAAGTCACGGATACCTGCACCTCCCAAGTCTTTAGGATGACAAATTTTGTCCCATGCTAAAAGAGGAAGCTTCTTTCTACCCCCAACGTTATCATTCCAAAGAAAGGACCTTAAGGATACCTTAATATCCTGGACAACTTTAGGGGGAGCCTTCAAAATAGACATCAAATATGTAGGGATGGCATTCAGAACTGATTTAATTAAAATAATCATACTAGCCAACGTGAGCCACTTATGATTCTAGGAAGAAATTCTGGATGTGATTGCATGAACCACTTTATCCCAAAATGAGGTATTATCTGAGCCAAGGAAAAAAGGAATGCCTAGATACTTACAAGGAAAGGTCCCTACTTGGAAACCCCAAAAATGAATGAGTCTATTCCTAACTAGAGGCGAGACATTCAAAAAGAAAACCTTAGATTTCAGCTCATTAACTTTCTAACCAGAAAAAGAAGAATATTCAGAAATAATTTTCTTTATAATTCTAGCTTCTCTCAAAGAGGCAACACCAAACAAAAGCGTATCATCTGCAAAAAGGCAGTGGGATTGTGAAGTAGGATAGCCATCAATTTTGATGCCAAACCACAAACCAGATGTTGTAGCATTAGAAATAGCCCTACTTAACGCCTTAGACAAAAGTATAAACAGAAAAGGGGAGAGAGGATCCCCTTGCCTAATCCCCTGAGAGGAAGCGAAGAATCCCGAAGGAGAGCCATTAATCAATACTGAGAAACGGGCAGAAGATATACAAGAAAATGCCCATTTAATCCAAATATGCGCAAACCCAAGGCGATTCAAGATAGCAACAAGGGACTGCCAGTTAATGCGATCATAAGCTTTAAGCATGTCTAGTTTAAGAATCATGGCCGGAATCTTTTGACACAAAATGGAGTGCAGAATCTCATGAGCTACAATCGCACCTTTTGAGGTTTCCCTACTAGGCACAAAGCCACCTTGCTCCATGGAAACTATCTGAGGAAGGAGCCTAATTGAAATTGCCTTGGTAAAAATCTTATATAAAGTAGTACACAAGGCAATAGGACGAAAATCAGAAAATGAGCTAGGATTATCCACTTTTGGAATAATAGAAATGACGGTAGCATTAAGTTCTCTCAAAATTGTCCTATTCCTCCTAGACTCTTCCAAGGCTAGTAGGACATCCTTTCCCACAAAATCCACTTCTGATAGAATAAAGTTAGCCATCCGGACCCGGAGCCTTTTCTGAATGCATGGAAAAGACTACCCCTTTTAGCTCCTCCAAAGATAAGGGAGCCATAAGCATCTTATTATCCTCTTGATTCACTAGAGGGGGGACCGAATTAACAAAAGCATTATCTAAGGTGACAGGCTCAGCCATAAGCAGAGACTTAAAAAACCTAACGGCTTCAGAGGCAATATCACCCTCATCAAGAAAACTCCTCCCATCAGAATCAACAATACATGAAATTCTATTGTGTTGCCTCTTAAGCTTAGTAGAAGAATGGAATAATTTGGTGTTTCTATCCCCCTCTGATAACCAAAGGTCCCTAGATTTCTGCCTCCAATAAGATTCTTCCCTTGCCAGAATTTCACCCAATTGAGAATTCAAAAATTCAAGCCTATCATAAGACATAGAGGACATACCCGAAATAAGGATACTCTTATTCATCGACTCAATTTCTTCCTGAATCCTAGCCTTTTCACCAAAAATATTCTTAAAGTGTAAAGAATTCCAATTTCTAATCTTATTTTTTAAATAAGCCAATTTATTAACAATCTGATACATCCTTGACCTAGAAATATGCGGAGCAGACAACCACCATTGTTTTAACAAAGGCAAAAAAGATTGGTCCCTAAACCACATTGGCTCAAACTTGAAAGGAAGTTTCCTAGGAGCCCTATCCTCAAGAAGAGAAAACAATATAGGAAAATGATCTGACCCAGTGAAGGGGAGAACTGAGGAAACAAAATCCTGACAAGATATAAACCAATTTTCATAAACAAAAAATTGGTCCAGTCTTTCAGCAATTTGACAGAAATCTCTTTGCATGTTGGTCCGTGTGAAAGGACCATTGAGAGGTTTACAATCTACCAAATTCAAGGTACTAATAAAGTGGTAAAAATCTGAGATAATATGCTTATTAGGGATAATCCCCCTAGCCTGCTCATCCAAACAAGAAATAGCATTAAAATCACCCCTAAAAATCAAGAAGGCATCTCGCAAAGGAAACGCTACTGAGGCTAAGATCTCCCAGAGTTTCCTTTTTTCCAATACCCCAGTCGGGCCATAAACATTAAAAAGACAAAATTTAGAATTTGATACCCTACTCTTAACAAGTCCAAGCATCCAATTAGATGAGGAGGCAACCAAAGAGAATTTCACACTAGCATCTTTCCAAAGGAAAGCAAGTCCACCTGAAGCACCTAAGGAGGAAGATGCACAATATTTCCAAGATTTCCAGGAAGAAAATAACAAATTTGCAGATGATAAACTTAACTTAGTTTCTTGCACCATCACAATATCACACTTCATTAAGTCCAACTGAGACTTAATCAAGTGTCATTTGTTAGGGGCATTTAAGCCCCTAACATTCCAAGATATAATCTTCATTGACCTAGAGGGGAGGCTTCAGCTCCCCTCGTTTCACAAAAAAGAATCTTGAGAGACCTTTCCCTCAATAAATGCCTTATGAAGACTCTTCTAAAAGGCCAAGGCTCTTGTAACCGGCGGGCTAAAAGGTTTTTTTGATTGCTTCTTTCTGGAAGACTCCAAAGAAGAAAGAAGGGTTGATTGAATGCCTGCATCACTTTTCAACTAGGTCTTGACATGTTTAGGCTTCCGACCCCTCTTACTAGGAGTAGTCAAAGGAGAAGTAGGAGAAAGGGAGGACTGAATCAAGGGTAAACCATTGAAACCAAAAGGTGTAGTATCAACGGATGCCTTATCCTTACCTTGATCCAAGTCGCCAAGTTCAATGGAATCCAAAGGGACCCCAAGAACCGACGACACCAGAGCCCTCTCCAGATTAAGAAGATCAAATGAATTATTTGTAGGGAAAGCTGCTAAGTCAGCTAAAATCTTGTTAACAATATCTTGTACCTGAGCAATAAGATGCTCATCCGGAACAATAACGGAATTATCAACCTCTAGGGGGTGCTCATCACTTTTCTTACTAGACAGAGGAGTGTCCTTCACAACCCTCAAATCCTTCTCCAAACCCCCAGAATGCAAAGAAGATTTACCAGCATTCAATAGACAATTGATATTATCCACATCCACACCAGAAACCTTACCAAAGCCGTCAATAGGAGAAGGAACAGAGAAATTAGGTAAATCTGAAATAACCCTAGCCGAGACATTTTTATCCAAAGGGGGAGGAATAGAAGCCATATGAGACTCTTTAACCCTTGCTTGACCCTTATTCCAAGAGAACAATTCAATATTTTTATCAATTGAGGAATCAATGACTCTTGAAACAAATTTAATCTTCTTCATATCAAAAAACAAGGGTGAATCCATAACCACTGAAGAACCGACCAAATTCCACCGAGTCCCTAACAAGGCTTTGTCACCAAATACCAGAGGATGACCGAATATTACAAGTTCTAGGAGGAGAAACCTTAATAGCAAGTAAGACACAGATTTTGACCATAAACAACCCATCCTCGAAAACCGAATGTGACAACAAAAATTTGCCAAAAGAGTCCCCAATCCTTTTTAAAATATCATATTCAACAAATTGGGAAGGCAACAAAGGGTGTTTAAACCAGGAAGGGACCTGTTTAGAACCAACCCCAGAGGGCTCAAAAAAAGGTTTCCAAGTTTCCACAAAAATCAAGTTTTTTCCAAACCAAAAAAATGGAACACTCAGAGCCTTATCCCTAGCTTCAACAGTATCAAATACAATAATAAAAGAATTTGCAGATAGAAATTGGAAGTACAGGGTGCCATACCAGTGTGCATGAATATTACATGGAAGCTTTCAAAGAGGAATGGAATCACCCCAAACCTGGATAATAACTGCCAAATCCTGAAGACCATGAGACTTCTTTCCCATAACAGAATCAGAAGCATTAATCAAGGGAACCGGAAGCCAAATAGAATGTGACTGTGAGGACAGATTGGGATTCGGCAGAGGGCAAGAAGATTCCCAGAAATTTGGTGTCGGCATCCCTGATTTTTCCTTATTCTCCAAATCCTGTCGAGCCTTATCAATTCATTTGCCAGCTCGTCGAGCACCCAGAGCCTTGGAACCCAATTGTTGGCCCCGCTTCCCCTGCTGACGAAAAAAACCCCGAGAATAAGCAGAGGTAGAGAAATTACGCTTGGATTGTTTACCCCAAGGCAAACCCTCAAAACCATTAGCAACACCATAGCGAGGAACGCCAAAGGAAACCATAGAAACTGCCATATCCACCCACTTGCCGCCTCGAAATACCCATTAAGGCACATGATCAAAATTACTGCCAAATGGGTCCTTGGGGGGAGGTGGATCTGCCACTGCTTCATCACCCCACAACCTGTTCGTCTGCATGATGCAAATCTTTCATACAAACATGTCCCTATTTTATACAAATAAGAAGAAGAGCACAAAATCATGGTTATACATTATTGAGTGAATTAAATTGATTGTACAGAAATAATCACTATGTATCCATTGTTATTCCTACTGTATATATTATTATTATTGTCATCATTAATTTTGCTACTATAATTTATACTGACAGTACTGAGATTAATGGTTGTGAACATAATCAATAGTGAAGAGGGAGGATCGTTCTTACCTGGTAATCACTAGTCTGTCATATTTTGTGACCAATCCATGTGATTCCTTATCTTTTCGTATTCTCCCCCTCTCACATAGAACATAGAAGCTTGCCCGTCCAGATATATGTTTGGTATGGGCCACATCCTTTAGGAAACCACGTTGGTTCAGGGAGCCACATCTATATGGTCAAGGGACGTCTTTGTCCTTGCTGACCAATAGACTTGGTAATCCCTATCGTAAATGTTGATTACATATTAATTTGCAACGCTTGGTATAGGTAGTGTTAAATGATAATATATGATAATAATAGTAATTAATACTATTTCAGAATGTAATGTATGTGTTAACTGGTAAATATTATTTTAATATTATTTCATAGTAAATATTATTGTATAGTAATCATTTCGTGTATATATATAATTTTTTAAATATTCATAATTTATCTACACATTATTATTTCATCATTAATAAATATGTTAAGTATAAAAATAAGAATGGTAATAATGGTATTCATGAAACATTAATGTAGGGATATTACAGATTTCTATCTTCCACCAAGAGATTAGACCCTAGAAGATTTTAAAGTAGAACGGAATGGCAAAAGAAATCTTGTGGAAATACTAACAGAAATATGAGGAAATACTAACTTGGAGTTATCTAGGCCACCTGGAGACATGTTAAGTAAAGTCAAAAGGCTAGTTAATATTGTTGAGTGTGATATTAGCAGGAAAAAGCGTACATAAGCTTTTAATATGTGGTTGATTTTAGTTCATGTCAATAACCTTCCCATCCATTGCTCTTTAGGAAAATGCAAATACCATAGACATAAGGAAGCAGTCAGAGTAGAACCCAAAGATGAATAAATTGCACATGAAAATGAGCTCACTTTTGTAGGAGCATCAACTCAAGCTCTAAAAAATATAACTTAACTGAACTAAAAGATGGTATTTTGCCAGCAAATAATCAGACTTTTTTTGTAATCTTACATCATGGCATATAAGTCTAGATGAAAATCTCCATCATGCTTCAAAACTCTACCGAGCTAAAACAAAATGAGGAAATAAGCTTACAGACATAAAACTTAATTTAATTATTCTTAATATACTGAGTCTAGTAAGCTTGGGGTGTATATTTGCAACATGTGTGGGTAATCTTGAGAACTGTTGTTAAGATTTTGAGCCCAAGTCATGGTCAATAGTACCCTGTTAAACCTGGGTCACAATCAAATGTACTCCATGAACTTGAACTTGACCTTGACCTTGGATTTTCGTTAGTGTTATAGGTCACCATGATGTCACGAGATAGGTGTGAGTTGGGTACTATTAGCACTTAACATTTGTATTTCTCCACACTAAATAATGATTCAGTTGCAACATATTTCAATACAGGCCTTTTCAAAACAATATTGAAATAAATAGTCATCTTCACCCTTTCGCTTCAAGTTTCTGGAAATGGCAGAGCTGTTGTTGAAAGGTGAAGCTGGCACACAAGGCATTTTCTGTCATAAACCAAAGTCAGGACTCTTCGTATTTCTGCTGTCACAAAAACTACAAAAAAACAAGACACAAAACACTGCATTTGTTGTGCAACTCTTTGTAAACGAAAAAATGGTTAGACAATAATTTAACACACATATAACTGAAATTTATTTATCCAGCTTACAAGACTGAAAATACAATAGGTTTTTAGAATTTAATGGAGTCTCTCAATAGTTGTGTAAAATAGTTGTGTAAGGTTTCTTTTGATGCTTAAAACACATTGTAACCTTTAGGCTCTATGTTGTAGAATAGGAGCGAACTCAATTAACGTATTGGTTCTTCCATTCTCTTGCAATTTGTATTCTTCTGCCTCCAATGTCAAAACCCTTAATTATTCTCTCTTCTCCCTTTATTTTTTAATTAATCTTCTTAAGGTTTTAATGGTATTTTTTAATTGTTAATAACTATTTTTAGGTTTTTCAATAGAGGAGGTTTTAAATATAATTTTTTCTAAATTGTATGTATTAATTTAAATAATTTAAATTTAAATTATTGTAATAAAACAATTTTCAATATCATAAGGTTTTGATGATGTTTTTATAAATTTAAAAAAAAATAATGTTTTAATATAATATCTTTATTTTTATGGGCTCCCATGATAATTTATTTGGACGCATTGTAAATTGTTATTTAAATCATGTGTCCCCTACTAATTAACGAAGAAAATTTTATAGCCATGCTTAATTTCCATACGTTTTGAGTCTATAGCAATTAGGTTGTCTTTTTTGCATTGACTAGAGTGCAAGATGGTGCATTTTGTGTGGAACTTGGCAAATAACTCTATCCCAACATGTCCATATCATCGTTCATTCCCAAGATCAACATTTGAGCTCCACATCTAGTTGTTCATTGTCTTGGTTCAAATTTGCAAGTGTCAACTTGACCCAAGTCATTTCTACACGCAAAATTGAACCCCAAACTTTTAAATTTGATTTTTTACTTTCAGTCAACATTTATCTTCTTTACTAGTTGATATTGTAGACGTATAAAAATGACCGTATTCCTAAATGAATATTTAATGTTCATTTTATTCCTATTCCTCTATTTAGTTAAATTTAATTTAACTAAATCGCCCACATTCTTCTATTTAATTAAATAAATTATTCAATTTATTTAGTTAAATTCACTAAAGCCCTTTGCATCATTTAATTAAATAAATCATTTTATTTAATTAAATCTCTTCTTCTTAGTTTTAATTAAATTTACATTTAATTAATAGTTTATCCCAAATTGAAAAAATCTAATTTATTCAATTTCCCAAATTGCAACCAAATTGAAATAAAACAATTTATTTTAATTAATTCTATTTTCCCTCACCCACTTGCATTTTCCTACATCTCCCACTTGCATCCTAAACCCTATTCCTAAATTCTTCTAGAATCCATATAATCCTAATCAATTAACCCAAACCCAAAGCCTTTATCCATTCAACAAGCTAACTTGTTGTATACCCACAAATTTGGAAGGACTCTTACAAATTTGTCCCCAAAGTCTTCAAACCATTAATGGTTAACTAACCCTTAGTGGCATGGTTAGAGACTTTTTGACTAACTCAACCTCCATCTAACCCAGGGGTCTCATCAAGCATTCATTGCTTTGACCATGGTTATCTCTTTAACCTTTGCACAAGAGTTTACCCCTTGGATAAAAGCTTTATCCATTGGATAACTCTAACCTAACCTTAACCCTTACCTCCTAAGGTAACCTTCATGTCTTCTCAAACATTTAATGCTTCTTTCATCTCCTCTCAACCAGTCTTATGTTGACAATTGTCACCATTTCATTGGTGAAAATTGTAGACATGGATTGATAACTTTCAATCCTGACCCTTGACTAACTCCTTCAATCTTGACCATCCATTGCCCTATTTTCACTATAAAGAGAGCTCTCATTCCTCCATTTTAGGATCGATGCAAGCTTTCAATATCTCATTTATGCTCAAATTTATCAATACATCTAGCTTCTCTTTGTAATAGGAATAAATCTAATAAGCATTTTAGACTATTTCCTTTGTCATTAGCTTAAATCATGAACTAGTATATCATGTTAGGATAGTATTGCTACTAATCTTGTCATCTTATAATCTAGTTTATTGCATTTGTAGAATCATGCATAGATAGGATGCATTTCATATACACATCAATCCAAAGCATCCCTCGTTCTTGCATTCGTCATCCCTAAGCCACTTTGCTCAGTGATCTAAGAGCAAAGGCAATGGCTTGAGGGACCTTGTGAGATAGAGAACCATGGAACCAACCTTGGGAAGTTGAGTCATTCCTCATGACTCCATAACTTGCACCAAGAAGTCACGTGGGTGTGTGAACAAGCCTCTTTGAGACCGCATTTTCGCATTTTAAGTTTTATCGACCCGTTTTTCCACATACATTTTTGGCACCCACCGTGGGGCTCTGCCCCATTAATCAAATCGGTTTTTAAAAATAAACACTTTTGTAGGTATGCGGGAAACAGGAATCAGCACGTAGGAAACATCCCTTAGCGCATCTGGTTGATCTTTTAGCACATTTGGCTCACTGTTTGGCGTGTGGGACTCGTTCCCCAGCGCGTGCAGACCATACCTGAGTGCATCATCCTCACTAACATTTTCCTATAGGTCTCGGCATGGGAGAATAACAGATTAGCGCATTTGGAAAATAGTTCAGCGCATCGGGTCTATCTGATAGCGCATCCTGACTATCTCGTAGCACGTGCAGTTTGTTCTCTAGCGCATCACAGGCAAAATTAAAAATTGTAACAGAATGTGAAATTAGACTTGTTGAAGTCCACCAAACCCACAGATTTTTTTTCTAACAATTTTACTTGGTATCTTACAGGGTTTTTAACAAGTTTCTTGCAGATGGGAGCTTAATTTTATTTCTAGGATCAAATAGTTTAAATTTTTACTAACTTAGTTAAGTTAGTCAAAATATAAAGCTTTTTGATTTTTTGTTGGATAAAATTGAACTCACTTGGTTTGGGCTTTAAAAAGAACCACAAAACAAAACAATTTTTCCTTGCTTTTCTAGGAGAGAATTTTTCAAATTGGATCTTAAAAAGAACAAATCAATTTTGCAAGTTTTGCAAACAAATGGCTTAAAAAGAACTTCACCATCCTTTGGTGCATAAAAGGATCCATTTTAAATTCTTGCAAGGTAAACAATCACACAAAGTCCAAAGGTCATTTGCAAATAAAGAGGGAAGATCTTCCCCTTTCAAATCGATTTCTTTTGTTGACAAAGCATCGCATTTATTTTGTTGATCAAGTTCTCTTTTAAATAGATCAGAAAATCATTGCTATGAAAGGTTAAAATGAACACCATGTTTTTGTGGAGCAACATCTCCATATAGAGTTAGCAAATCATTTCTTTAAAAGGCTAAAAAGAACTTATGTGCTTTGTCTCGAAAGTGGAAGGTATATGCTCTCCCCTTAATTGGGTGATCAAAAAGCCAAACCACTCTTAAAGCTTTTTTTACTTCAAGCAATAAATCCTTTAACAGGCTTGCCTTCCCGAGGGGTTGAAAAACTCTTAAAGCCATTTTTGGCCGGTGTGAAGGGAACGACCTAAGTGGGAAACGTCTTTGAAGCCAAGTGTTCCAACCCACTATAATCAAAAGTGGAAAGTGACGAAAGTCCTTTTCAACAGTTGCGCGCAGCAATTAGCCTTCCCCCAGTATCCTTGAGATACGTAAAGCCTTTGTTCTAAAGGTCGGGAAGCCTCCTGACGGAATTTATCACTGATGGCCAAACGGGAAGCCTGATTACGAACCTTAGCATAGAAACTTTGAACCGAGTCAGTATCCAGACATTTGCAATATCATAGTGCAAGGGTGGGGAAGAATCCGCCCCCAAGATCGCTCACCATATATCTCCCAAGATAACTACTCAATTGTGAAGCAATTCACTTTGAGTTAATTTCTGGCAAAAGGCAAAAAAATGGGCGCCCCCTAGGGGGTGACACGGCCGTTTGAGCTGACGGAGTATCGAGACTAGTGGGCTATGATATTGCTTATGACCCTTGAATAAAGAGTCTGACTGAAGTGCATGTTGTATCTAAACCTGTCAAAACATTGGGGATTTGAACACATCCTCGCAGAATATACACTTATTGTTTAGATTAAGAGAAATGGTTGTATCTTTGGTGTCGTGCTTTCATTTGTTACTTCAGAAAATCATCTATCAGCACTAAAAACTCAAAGCAAAATTTCAAAAATCACAGAAAAACAACCAAGTCAAAATATCAGGGCAGTTTAGCGTGTAAGAGCAACTTCTTAGCGTGTGGAAACCATCTTTTAGCATATTAAACCTTCACCTTAGCGCATAAAGTGTAAAAATTAGTGCTTCAATAGAAACCAAAACTAGCAGTTTCATGTAGAGCATTTTGAAAACAATTTAGCGCTTTGAAGCATCACCTTAGCACGTGGAAACCAAAGCTTAGTGCGTAGGATTTAACAGTTAGCGCATAGGCGGCCCATATTGGCACATAACCTTTTGAACCAAGGCAAAATCAAAATAAACGAGTTAGCACGTATCAGGGGGCAGCGTAGCGCGTGGAGTCTTTTCGCTAGCGCGTTGAGAACTTTCTATAGCGCATTGCGTCTCTGTTTTAGCGCATAGCAAAAACCAGAAAAACAGGGGGCAAAACAGAGGTCAATTTTGAAAATTTTGAAAACAATTTTGAAAGCTTTCCTTCATCAGCCTGAACTTCATCAAGCAAAAAACAGAAAACAGAGTATCAAAAGCTATTTCTAAAGCAAAATTTCCATCAAACAAAGTTGTCCAAAGTCTGAAACTAGTCGCAAGATAAACATATCTCTCCTATCAAAATCAGGAAACATCATCACAAGTATCAAACAGTTCCTTCAATCAAACAGATTTTTATCCCAAAAACACACTTGTTTTAAAACTCCAAGTTGTCAAATCGAGTTTCCATATCGGTAAAGCTCGTATTTCATTTCATTTCACACACTTTGTCGTGAGGGGGCATCTAAACCTTCAGTTTGATAAAGTAAAACTTGAGTTTCCAAAATAAGCTAAACTAAATCCAAAACAAATAAAAAGGAAACCATTGATCGCTTGTGCATGACTAATCCTCATATTCTGAGACGAAAGAATATTTATCATAACACTAAGTTGAAGAAACAGCAACCGAGTTCTTTGAAACTTGCCAAACAAAATAAATTTTTATACATCAATCGCCAACTCTTCAAATTTCATCGCACATTCCTTCGTCATATACGCTTATATCTTCAGAACAAAACAAACGAATTTAACAAGGAACCCTTGAGGAGTAGGGCCTTCTGTCAAAAATCAGCATTCAGTCAACGCATAAATCAAGGAGGGAAGATCAATCCAGCCTTCTTTCCCGAAGAGTGCATCACTTATAACATACCCCGATTTGAACCACCAACCCTTGAGCAAAACATTGAAGAAGAGTTCATTCCTTTTGTCATAGAAAGCTTCTACTAGATGCCCGTTGTTATTCGCTCTCAATGAAACAAACAAAGGGACATGCAACCGGAATCCAGCATGAATCGAAGATTATCAAATCCTTTCGAGGGTCCGCATCTAGAGGACACTGAAATTACTGAGGAACTCCTTCAAGAGTGTCAAGAAAGCGCTTCATTTCAAAGGCTTGTGGAAAGGCTCATGGAAAATGACAAAGAAAAATATCTGCTCATGCTTACAAGCAAAGGAGTTAAACTTCCTGAAGATTTGGACACAGACATTTTTAGAACAAGATCTCGACATTATGAATATCAAGAACGACAAAGAGAGGAAGAAACACATGACCCTGAGCAAGATATCCCTGAGCAAAACATCCCAGAGCAAAACATACCATTTCACACACCATTTCAGCCTAGAACTAATGCAAGGGAAGAAATCTTCCCTCGACAAAATAATGCACCTTTGATTGCTCTCACTCAAAAAATGCAAATGTTACAAAGACAAATGCAAGACATGCAACAAGGGACAACAGTACGGTACTCCTTAACTGAAATTTGTACTTATCCTTTTGATAAACAGTTAAACATGGTAGCTTTTCCTCCAAACTCAGACGTTCCCAAATTTGACAAATATGATGGGAAGAGGGATCCCCGTGATCATGTTCAAGAATTATGTACAATGAGTCTTGAATTCTCCCATGATGGCACCTATTTGATGAGGTTATTCCAAAGAAACTGGGAGGGAAAACAATGGAATGGTTATCCAAAATCACACCTCCCGTCAAATCATTCGATGAACTAGTCAACAAATTCATGACTCAATATTCCTATAACATTCAACATGTTATCACTATGCTAGATGTCTGTAATACCAAGCAGAAAAACAATGAAACATTCATGGTATTCCTTCAACGTTGGCGCCATATGGTTTGGAGATATCCTCGAGATGTACCTGAAAAGGAAAAGATGGAAATTTTCATCGACAACTTGAATAGTGAGATGAGTTACAGACTCAAACTCCAATGCATACCATCTTTTGCCAAGTTGATTGAGAATGGCATCAAAGTAGAAGAGGCATGTGTCAAGAAATGAATGTTAAAATTCTTCAAAGAAGGAACAAGTTCATCCAATTACAACAACCAAAACAACAACAACTTAGACAAATCCAAGTTCTGGACTAGAAACAAAAACAATGGAAATGAAGGAGGCAATGAATCAAATGATCCAAAATCAAAGCAGCTCGTGCTTGCATTATTAGGTAATCCTCAAGATACAAAGAATCCCAAAGGTGCTAACCAAGGCACTAACACTTATGCACCAAATAACAATCAAGATCAACTCAACACAAACAACACCAACAATACCCAGAACAATAACACCAATCGAGGACCTAATCCAAACTCACGAGGTAATGCAAACAACTTTCCAAAACGCATTTACACACCACTGAGGCAATCATTAGAGTCAGCATTCAGAGAACTCCTAGCAAACAAAATTATCTCCTTACCAGCAATCAGCAACTTTGAACCACAAATCAAACCACCCTGGTGGAATGACTCACACTTTTGTGATTTTCATCATAACAAAGGTCATCAAACAAATGATTGCATGAGACTGAAAAACATTGTTCAAGACATGATTGATAGAGGTTATTTAACAGTCGATGGTCTCAAGACAAATGGTGACCATGGAGCCTTTAAAAATCCTCTTCCAAACTATGACAAGGATGGAGCTTCAACCTCGAATGATACATGTGGAGCTTGTATCAATCACATATACAATAACACCATCAATCATATATCAGCTGAAAACAATCAAGTAAACGTCATCACAATCAGAGATAGGCGTGAACATGAATCTGTCAACATAACAACCAGAGCTCAAAAATATGTCTTAAAAGGGCATATGTCAGCAGCAAACACAATACCCAAAATTCAATATGATCTAGTCAGTCAACTGTGCAAAACTCTTGTTCAAATATCTATAATAGAGTTGCTCAAACTTTCGCCAAAACACAAAGACATATTGGAAAAAGCATTACTAGAAACAAATATACCTCAAGATCTGGATGCTGACAAATTCCAAGCCATGGTAGCTCATATGACAAGGCCTCATAACCTCACTTTTTCTGAGCATGATAATATCTCATTGAGCCATCCACACAATACTCCACTCCACATTGAAGTCTTAGTCTACAAGCATCGAGTCAAAAGAGTATTAATAGATGGGGGAGTTGACTCAATATCTGTACCTTAAAACTTATTCGTGCATTAGGCTTCTCTGAGAAATCTATTGATCCACACAAAAAGATCACTATCAAAGCATATGATGATGAAAAAAGATCATCTAAAGGAACAGTAATGTTGCCAATACAAGTGGGACCAATATAAAAGGACACTATGTGCCAAGTCTTGGACATAGACCTCACATACAATATCTTATCGGGTCAACCTTGGATACATGAAATGCAAGCAGTACCTTTTACTTCTCATCAGTGTGTTAAGTTTCCCTACAATGGACAGGAGATTTCCATATCGGCATATCATAATCCTTTTCAACATTGTAATGCTATGGGGGCAGCCCAAGACAGCTTGGTTCCACATAATAGAGAAAAACAAATTAACTCAACACCAGATCTTTAGCAAGAAAAGTCTACATCACTATCTAATGGATTTCAAGCAGAAAATGAAAATCAAAGAGAAAGGCATGGGAGAATACTCTTTGGAGCCGTTATGTTTGGCCAACTTAATAACATCACCTAAATCTCATGGATTACCTACAGCATCAACACGTCAAGCAACCCAGCCCATCACCAAGTTTGATGGCACATTTATCCAACTAGGCACTCTAGCACATGAATCGGAGGAAAAGGACATCCTTAGTTGGCTATACAAGGATGAAGAAGAAGACAGAGCAGCTATTGTGGAGGTGGCTATACCAACACACCTGTATGGAAAAGGCTACTTAATCATGCAACAAATGGGATACAAGGGCAAAAGACCTATTGGTAAGCGTCAGGAAGGCGTCACAGAACCATTGGATCCTCCTTCACAATTTAGTAAAGACAAAAAGGGAATGGGCTTTGAACTCACTCTACTACCAAAGAGGGCACCACGCAAATATCAAAAACCTCAGTGGAAAGCAAAGAAGAAATACAAAGAAGACTCCTGACAGGAGGCACTATTTGAGTCAGCCGAGACAATACGTAAGGAACGTGAAAATCAAGAACAAAAGCAATATCAAAGGCAACCTACCAATCAAAAGAAAGAAACATCTACTGCAGAAGTACATCATATTCAAGAACCAATATGCAACAAAGAAGAATCACCTCCCAATAACATCATTCCTCCCCGAGGAGAAACAGTATATGAAAAAATGCAAAGAGTGGAAGCAGGATCTGACACAGAATCGGAGAAAACTATCAAACTTGTATCAATCATCAAAAATTTGTTCTCACCCTACAACATACCCGTCCACGGTGTCATGCCCAAACTTTTGGGCACAAACGGAATAATATATTTTTTAAAATAACCACCTAATAACATTAAATGTTGCTAATACGAGACGCACTATCAAGTTTTGTCTTGACTATGTTTGAGTTAACTCTAACCACTAACTCAAGTAAGCGATAATAATTTATAATTAAATTGCGGAAAACTAAAAGACTTATTTTACTACCTCAACAATTTTAATCAATAACTTAATTAAATCAAAACTCTCTAAAATAATTTACAAAGATAATATTTGTCTCCAATAATCATTAATTGTTTTTAGGAACTAAATGAATTAGTCCTAGCACTTAGTTTATAATGTCTAAAATTTATTTTAACAATAATTAAAATGTGGTTAAACTATATCGACTAAAGGGTCAATTAAATTCATAATGAAATCTGTCCTATAAAGTTTAATCTCAAAACCCTATATCTAGGTGGACTAAAAAATATTCCCTATAGTCAGATAACTTACAAACAGAATAAATTTCCTAAATGATTAACTTCAATCTAATTTAAAATTTAAGACTTCATATTTAAATGTTTATTTAACATATATAAAATATGAATGTTAAATAAACTAATTAAATTAAAGTCAAATTTATACATCCAAAATTTAAAACTATATATATATATAAATATATATATATATATATATATATATATATATATATATAATCATTTAAACAACTATATAATTATATGTGAGGATATTCCCCTTTTTTTAAAAACATACATTATTATCAAATTACTAATGAAAACCCTAATTAAAATATATATATAAGACAATGCCCCTACATTTTTTTTTAATCTCTTCTTTATTCTTTCGTACTACCCTAACCCTAACCGGGCTAGGGTTTTATTTTTTTGTTCCTTTGTTTTGTGCAGGGCCGAGGTTTCTCACATGGAGGAGCGGTGGCCATGGGGGAGTAGCGGCAGCTTTGGAGGAGGCGGCGGCAGGTTCTCCCCGGCCGCCACTGTGTGTACACACAACGGCGGCGATGTTGAGCACCGCCCACTGTGTGTCCACACAGTGGTGGGCCTTGGCACCACCCACAGCGGCGGCGGTGTCGAGCACTGCCCACTGTGTGTCTACACAGTGGTGGGCCTTGGCGCCGCCCACTCTGTGTCCACACAGTGGGTTCGCCCCTTCCCCCCGCCCCCTCCGCCTCCGAAACCCCTTTTTTTTATATTTACTTTTTTTAAAAAAATTTATTTTATGTTAATAAATTTTTTTTTGTTTATTTAAAATATATATATATATATTATATAAATAAGTATATTTTAAATATGAATATAATTAAACATATATATATATATATATATATATATATATATATATATATATATATATATATATATATATATATATATATATATATTAGTTACATATTAAATCCAGGGCAACTTTTCTATGCAAATATATGTTGTTTTATTTTTGAAACATTTTTAACAGATTAGTTAAAGTCTTTAGATTTAAATCAATGTATATATTTTTATTATTATTTTAAATGCCTTGCTGCTAAAAATCAAAGATAGTTTATTTAATATTTAGATTTAATTTCTGCAAATAATTAGAATTGACAGAATTAAATAAGCTTAAACAACAACTATATAACTCTAGAAATTATTGAAATAAATCCTAAAGATAGCCATGATGGTTTTTAGATTTATTATCTGCGAATAAATAAAATGACAGATTTAAATAAACTATATTTGCACTTCCATAAATAGATCTAAATGTTTTATTTCCAACCTACTACATACATGCTAATCTATTTCATTCTTTTCCAAAAAAAAAAATTCAAATGCATAAAAGGATAAAATAAATTTCTTGCTTTTCAAAATATCATATATACAACAAATATTATTTTCAGAACTATAAGAACTAAGTCCAGAAATACTCATTTCTTTTCTGCAATATAGCGTAATAAAATATTATATTTCTTTAAAGCATATTTAAAAGACACTATAGTCAACTTTACAAATGGACCCCTCATTTCTATTAAATGGGGACCTTAAAAATAATAGATACATTTCCTTTTGAAATACGTACAACATATAGTTTCCCTTTACATTACTGCAACTTAAAATATAAAATATTCTATTTCCAAATCTTTTTCTGCAAACAAATAAATCCAGCCACTTCTACTTGTCATTTTCTTTTCTTCCAACAGCCTGCAAATAAATCATAGGCTATGACCATGGAGTGCTCACCTCCCAGCCTAGGCTTACTAGAAGCCACCCCCAAGCTTGGAGAACCAAGCCCTAGACAGGTTACAAACATGCAACACAAGAAGCAAGGGAAAATCACATAACAAATCACTTTCCCAACCAAGGCTACACTTCATCACAACATGTGATGATTTTATATGGGTGGTAGTGGACCAAATACCCTGAGGAGATTGCAAGGTAGAACACAATGCCACCTCATGGCAAACAAAGTTATTTCATAAGATCATTAACCCCACTTTCCTTATGCCCCCCAAGGCATCTATGCCACACTTTCTCCCCTTATGACCCCCAAATGCACAAACCAGGGCATGCAGCAAGGGTCACAAATACACCCCTTGAGTTCGCTCTCATAAAGAGAGTCTCTCACTCGAGGGCTGTCAAACTTCTACCGCCCGCAAGACCTTCCTACTCTCCCAAGAGTAGAAGGCCTTGGTTACTCCCAAGACACAGAAAAATGCATACAAGAAATAAAAGATAGAACACAAAATAATTTTCACAAAGGAAAATAAAAGAAACCAACCTCTACATACAAGCAATCTTTTCAACATAAACATGCAACGTAAAAACAAAGAGATGAACCAACCTTCAATCTGCCCAAAGGTATGCTAGAACTAGTTTGAGGCTGAGCAGCCCAAATCCACAAATCTTCCTTCCACACTTAGCCAAAAATTTTGAATACAAAAGCCAAACTTTTCAAAATGCATAGTCTCCAAAAATGGAGAGTGTGTGATTACCCACAAAATCTCTCATTCATGCCTAAGAAGACCTCAATGAGAGTTCTCACAGGTTTCTAAATATTGAAAAAGGAAAAAGTAAGAAAAAGATCAAAAAGGATCTCTCATCAAAAGGGAAGGTTATCTAACCTAGATGGCACCTTCTAATTTGAATTTTCGCACATCTTAGATGTGTGGGAGAAAAAGTGACACTAAGCAAACATGCCCTAATCTCACTTTCAATCACACATTTGTGGAATACGAAAGAGCCTAGAGGTATCACACAATTGGCTACTTCTTCTTGTGGAAGAGAGAGCCACGGACTACCTATTAGGATTTCTATTCCTTTGTTGTAATTGAAAGATGAAATGATGCAAGTTCAATTCCTAACCCCAAAGTGCAAGTATGAACTAATAACAAGATTGCAAAATTGAACTTAAACAATGGAAAGTTGTAAACACAAGGACAAGGAAAGAATGCAAATGCGTACCCAGTGTTAAAATCTGAGTGAAAATGCTCGGGACGGGGGCGCGGGCGCCACTGTCCTGATTCTGCCTCTGAAACTGCTCCGGAAACTGTTATTTTTGCACTCTGGAAAAGCTGTCAAAAATGCTGAAAATGCTGTCTGTCAGGAGGACCAGGGCGCCCAGCGCCCCTGTCCTGGCAGGACCAGGGCGCCCCACGCCCCTGTCCTGGTCTTTTGCTCTGAAATTTGGTGGGAAGGTCGGTCTCAGTCTGCTTCTCCCGGATCTGCAACTTGCGGCGTCGTCCGAGTCCCGAAACCTGCACTTATATCTGAAAAGGTGTTTGGGCGGCTATATAGGGTTTTGCCTTAGTCAAACCCCCGCTTCGGTGATTTCCACCTCCACGAATAGCCAAGTTGTGTTGTAAAATGTATTGTGTGTGCAGACCTAGTGTGTGTGCAAGGTCCTAAAATGCAAGAAAGCAAACTAGAGCAACCTAGAAAGTAAACCCTAATTGCTTGTAAATGATGATGTAAATGCTCCAAATCAAGATGCAAAATTATCTAAAGCATGAATAAGGGATATATTGAAGCTTATGCAAAGACATGAAAACAACATGAAATCATACCCAACCCTCAAGGGAGAAGTACAAGCCAATCTTCAGTCGGTAATCTCCTATTGTTCTTCAATGTCTCCCAAGCCCTAAATGAATGAAATTGATGAATGCTTGATGGATGGATGTTGAATGTTGTTGAAGTCTTCAAAGATCTACTCTTTCGCTGCATATGAGGTTCCTGAAAACGAAAATCGGATCCTTTCAAATGAAGAAAGAGAGCTCTTATATATGAAACCCTAGGTCTTAATTCCAACTTTTGGCCGACCTAGAGATTGAATCTCCCGCCAATTTCTTGGGGTTAAGCTTTATTTTATGATTGGATCGCGCTCCTAAAATTTCAGGAAAAATGTCCGGGACCATGTTGCACTCCGGGCGCTATGGTCCCGACAACTTTTCACCAAATTTTCAGGACTATCGGATATGATGATTTTAGAGAGAATCCCGAAGTTATAGGTGATTTCGAGATGTTTTGACCCTCGAAATCAAGCCCCCAAGTTCAAAATAGGACCTAATTAGGGTTTTTGATTAAATGATGTATTGGAAGAATAAAATGAAAGGGGCACACTTTAATGAAAAGGGCCCAACTTTATGATATGGGAGATGATAAAATAGAACCTTAGACCTAATTAACTTAATTAATTAAGTGCTAAGGGGAAATGCAATGCAAAATGAAAAATGCGCCAAGGCGGGTGCTAAACTAGGTGTGAAATTGTACCACCCTAGCAAGTGCGTACAATTTACGATGCTACATTTAGCCCCCACTTTAGCGGTCATATGAACACTACGTGCATATGCAAGCTAAAGTACAGAAAAGTAAACATTATTTGAAAAAGGATATATCCATAAGTCTGTCGAACGAAGCCCCCAGCGGTATCTGCAGTACACAGTTAGGAACCGCACCCTACAAAACACACGTTAGATCACAAAATCACCTAATGCTTACTAAGGAAGGTGATGAAAATTCGAGGGTAGCTATATGCCCCCCCCTGTTTTGGCTTGCTAATTTTAGTGAGTTGAAACAGGGTATCATGTTTACCACTTCGAATTGTTAAAGAATATTGATGACAAATGCTCACAAGAAGATTTGATATGAGATCAAAAACTAATGGAGAATAATTTGGTAAGAAAGAGGACTAAATCTCAATTCCAACACAACAAAGAGTTTGAGGTTTTGAGAGTTCTCTAGCACAAGATGAAGGATGTAAATGGAAACAAAATGCAAAGAGAAGAAAAGAAAGGAAAAAAGCATGAATACACACATTGGTGATTTATGAGAAGAATAGTGAGAGAGAAAACATGGACTTCTCGCCCCTAGATCTTGTCTAGGTGATCCATGGGAAAAAGGACATGGAAAACTAGCCCCCAGAGTCTGTCTAGGTGATCCATGTAAGGGAGGAGAGTGAGAAAGTCTAGCCTTATGCCGCTAGTTCCACTCAACCTCGTGCATGTGTGTGTAAGGGAGGTTAGAAGCACCTCATAGGAGTCTATGCCCGAGTATGCTACAACCTGTATATGTATAGTACAAAAACGTGACATCTCGCTCTAAGAGTCTGTGCTCTGGTTCCGAGAATAATCAGCTTGCATAAAATAAAAATGGAGACATCTCGCTCTAAGAGTCTGTGCTCTGGTTTCGAGAATGACCCATTGCTCAAAAAGTGTAATGTTTATGTCATAAGCAAAGTAGAACAAGGATACCTACCCTCATCACAAAAGAAGATACCCCAAAAAATGCAACAATGTCATAGATCCAAGCAAGAGAGTTTTACACTCTTTAAGCAAGGATAAGATAGTTGAAAAGGGATATCTTGTAGTATGTGTAAAGGAGATCCTTAGAGGAGAAGAAATTTTTGTACAAAAGACACCTATCCCCAAGAGGAATTGTCTTAGACAAATATAACATCTTCTAGAATAAGACAAAGAAGAGAATAAGAATGCAATACTTCCTTCTTTTGCGAGGTGAAAGTGATTCTTAATGAAGGATGACGCTCTTTTTAACCCAATTGGGAGAGTGAATTCATTATGGATGTAGTTTACCAAGTACAAAAGAGGTTGTAGTCAAGGATTTACACCTCTTGTAAGAGAGAATCCTTGAACAAACAACAACAAATGCATACAAGGAATAACATCAAGTAATAAATTTCACACCATCCACGAAATAGGAAAAAGTGGACCCTTAGATAAAAATAAGGAAAGATCATTGCCTCAATGAGGACTTACACAATCTTCTAGGAAGAGATTTGGACATAAGAAAAAGAAGAGATGTATGAAATCACTCTTGTCCCCATAGGAACAAGAGATAACATAGAAAATTAGGCTATTATGTTGCTTCAAAAATATGATTGCACTTGAAATTGTACCATCATGAATGACAATGAGCCCCCAGTAAATGAGCTACCAATGTCACATAATGATGAGCAACATAATAGCCATTAATGTTATTTAAAGACATGATGGATTGAATGAGGTATTTGACTATGACATGCTAAATGCTCAACTATAAGTGAGATCAAAAACATGTGTAAAATGATAAAAATTGAACAAGAAAAGTCACAAGAAATCTTAGGAGAGGGATGAGTGTAATTTATTAGAGCCTTATCCTTGGAGGAAAGGACTTTATGATGAATAGGAGATAAAGATTCATAAGTGGATTTAGAAATTTGAGGGGAGTCATAAAGAGATTTGTTCATCGCCAAGATTTCCTTATGAGGGGAATGAGAGTTGATAGAAGTAGAAGATGATTTAGTTGAAGTGAGATCATCATCACTACTAAATATAGCATTCACATTGAGAGATGGTCTTTTAGATGCTTTAGTGCGTTTGCAGGGATTGTAGCCAAGTCCAAAGGCATAATTGTGAAAATTAGTCTCTAGAGGAACCTTCATCCCTTGTTCATGAGTGCCACAACCATTTCCATGATACCCATGCTTAGCAAAAATGCGAAAAGCACGACCATAACGATCAGCCATTTCAGAAAGAGAAGGCAGTTTTTCATAAGACAAAGAATCAAACTCTTCAGAATTAGAAGTGTGAGGAGAAGAAGTTTGAGAAGCGGCCACAAAATTATTGCTCATAGGTTCAGGTAAGACTGATTGATCTCTAGTTTCTTCCTTCTTTTTAACTTTAAGCTCTCTAGGAGGAACCCTATACTCACCTACAAAGGTGGGATTAAAGTCAAGAGATCCCCAATCATCTTCTGCGAGAACCTTCTCAGGATCAAAAGCCTCTTCATGTGTAGATTCAAGTCGAGAAGGATCTTCATCCAAAGAATTTTGATTATCAGAGGATGATGATTTGTCCATAGGTAAAGAGTCATCACTAGAAGAGGAAGATTTAGAAGAACTCCCTTTGGAAGTAGATGTTTGCAAACAAGCTTGAAAATTAGTATCACCTATCAAGGTATATGTCTTATTGTTATAAATGAATTTAACTTGTCTATGCAATGTAGAGGGGACAGCTTGCATACCGTGAATCCAAGGTCTCCCTAATAACAAGTTGTATGTTAGATTTCCCGACATAACATGGATAGGAGTAGGAAAAGTAACAGGTCCCACTGTGATGGGTAAGGTGATAATACCTAATGAAGACTTAGCCACATTATCAAAGCCTCGAATGGGACGAGAGTCAGGCTCAATAAGGGATGTATCCACATTCATCTTATGCAATAGATTGATGCTACACACATTAAGGCCAGAGCCATTATCTACTAGTGTTCGTCTTATAGCAGTGTCATTTATGATAACCACAATCATCAAGGGATCATATTGATGTTGAATTTCACTAGTAGGCAACTCATCTTGGGTAAACACAATTTGAGCTTTAGGATTCATCACAGAGTTAACTAAAGATGCTATATTACTAGATGTATTCAGTGGAGGAACATTCAAATCTTTCAAGGCATCTTGTAACATTCCATGATGAGCGGAAGAAGTTTGAATCAAATCCCAAAGGGATATCTTAGCCGGAGTAGTTTTAAGTTGTTCTATGAGATCATATTCCTTACCAAGAACTTGTGAAATACGAGGAGCTTGAGGAAGAATAGGTTGGGAAGGAGGAAGTGAAGTTGGGATAACTGGAGGAGGATTAGGTTGCCTATTGTTTCTTGTGTTATAAGTATGGGCAACCGCATGATAACTCTCTCTAGTCAGTTGCTTAGCATACTCATAAGGGCTCTTAGAAGAATAACCTCCTTGCACAGTAATAATAGGTTTTTTAGGAGTGCAAAAAGAATCATTACCATAACCACCTTGAACCACTAAGATAGGCTTATTTAACGGTTGAGAATTTTGAGAAGGACAAGCACCTTGGATAGTGAAGAGAGGTTTGTTAGGTGTTTCATTCACATGTATCAAATTGATTGAGGATGGTTTAGAGGAATGAACAGAAGTGTTGGAAGAATTGTTGATAGTCTTCTCTTGCACTAAAATCTTATCACGGATTAGATCAATTTTAGGAGAGAGACAAGGCATAGGCATTGATGTTCTAGTAGGAAGAGGAAAGGTCATATCATCCTCTATCATCAAATGACCTACATGGGGAATAAACTCTCTAGGAGAAGGATCAACATTACTCTCTAAAGTCTCACTTTTGAGATGGAGATCTTTGAAAGAGATGTTAACCATCTTGTTTTGAACTAGGGTTTCCTTATGAGTAGAACCAAGTTGAGGAGAGGGAGATGCTTTATTTTTAGAGGGAGAATGATTGAGATTCAAGGAAGGTGAGAAACTATCAAGGGAATTTTCAATCTTGATTTCATCCCCTTTGGCTAGGGGTAGAGAATAATCTACACCTTCTTCTAATGGTTCATCCCAAATAGTGAGGTTGTTGAAAGGAATGTTTGAAGTATTGTCAATTTCGGGAGAGGAGATAACATTGTTTATTAATTCCTCATCCTTAGGAGGGAGAGCATCAATAGATGTGTTAAATTCATCCTCTTTCCTCAAAATATATTCAATATGATCTTTAGGGGAGAGAGAATTAAGGAAATTGCTTATTATTTCATCTTCTTTCTCTAAGGGATGCTTATGGGTAAGACAAACTTTAGGAGAAGGGTAAGCATTTATCATTAATTCATCATCTCTAGTGGGAATTTTGTTGGAAATGTCATCACTAGGAAATGTAGGGATAATGTCATCTTCTTGCACAAAAGGATCCTTATGAAGGGAGTGTTTTTTAGGAGGAACATGAACATATGTCTCCAAAGATTCATGCTTAGGAAGGAGATCTTTGAAAGAAGTGTTCATAACCTCTTGTTGCACTAACATGCCCCCATTGGAAGGACCAACTTTAGGAGAAAATAAGTCAATGTCCATCAATGTATTTTCACTTAGAGAGGCATCATGTAGGTAAGGTGAAGTAACATTAAGAAAGGTGTTTATGATATCATTCTCTTCCTCTAGGATAGCTAAATAGGAAGGGCACATTTTAGGAGAATTATCAAGATCACTCTTAAAGACTTCATCCTTAGAGCATGGGAGAGTCTCAAAGGGATTGGTAGAAACTCTTTTAGGCACTAAAATGTTGTTATAGATGGGGGGAGGTTCTTTAGAAGAAGGAAAAATTGAAACAAGGGAAGCTAACCCATTATCACATCTATGGAATGAATGCATCATGACAACAATTTTCCTCTTTCAAATGATAACACATGCAAAATAAAAGGGAATGTTTAATTTTAACCAATGCAAGCACTTAGAATGTAGATTTATAAAATGAAATTTATGACTCAAATGAGTTCCTAAATCAGATTTGAAATTATTGATCCCAATTAAGCTATCCACAAATTCAACTTTGAATTGAAAAAAATTAGGTTTTTAGCAAAAATTTCCTCTAATTTTTTTGAATCTTGCAAGAAATTAAGACTTGTGAATACAAATTTGAATTTGAAATAGCATAAACACTTAAATTTGAAAACATAAATCAGAATTAGAGAAGATTGGAGTTCACGTCGGGTTCACCAAAATGTGTGGGAGAAAAAGTGACACTAAGCAAACATGCCCTAATCTCACTTTCAATCACACATTTGTGGAATACGAAAGAGCCTAGAGGTATCACACAATTGGCTACTTCTTCTTGTGGAAGAGAGAGCCATGGGCTACCTATTAGGATTTCTATTCCTTTGTTGCAATTGAAAGATGAAATGATGCAAGTTCAATTCCTAACCCCAAAGTGCAAGTATGAACTAATAACAAGATTGCAGAATTGAACTTAAACAATGGAAAGCTGTAAACACAAGGACAAGGAAATAATGCAAATGCGTACCCGGTGTTAAAATTTGAGTGAAAATGCTCAAGACAGGGGCGCGGGCGCCACTGTCCTGATTCTGCCCCTGAAACTGCTCCGGAAACTGTTGTTTTTGCACTCTGGAAAAGCTGTCAAAAATGCTGAAAATGTTGTCTGTCAGGAGGACCAGGGTGCCCAGCGCCCCTGTCCCAGCGACCAGGGCGCCCAGTGCCCCTGTCCTGGTAGGACCAGGGCACCCCATGCCCCTGTCCTGGTCTTTTGCTCTGAAATTTGGTGGGAAGGTCGGTCTCAGTCTGCTTCTCCCGGATCTGCAACTTGCGGCGTCGTTCGAGTCCCGAAACCTGCACTTATATTTGAAAAGGTGTTTGGGCGGCTATATAGGGTTTTGCCTTAGTCAAACCCCCGCTTCGGTGATTTCCACCTCCACGAATAGCCAAGTTGTGTTGTAAAATGTATTGTGTGTGCAGACCTAGTGTGTGTGCAAGGTCCTAAAATGCAAGAAAGCAAACTAGAGCAACCTAGAAAGTAAACCCTAATTGCTTGTAAATGATAATCTAAATGCTCCAAATCAAGATGCAAAATGATCTAAAGCATGAATAAGGGATATATTGAAGCTTATGCAAAGACATGAAAACAAAATGAAATCATACCCAACCCTCAAGGGAGAAGTACAAGCCAATCTTCAGTCGGTAATCTCCTATTGTTCTTCAATGTCTCCCAAGCCCTAAATGAATGAAATTGATGAATGCTTGATGGATGGATGTTGAATGTTGTTGAAGTCTTCAAAGATCTGCTCTTTCGCTGCATATGAGGTTCCTGAAAACGAAAATCGGATCCTTTCAAATGAAGAAAGAGAGCTCTTATATATGAAACCCTAGGTCTTAATTCCAACTTTTGGCCGACCTAGAGATTGAATCTCCCGCCAATTTCTTGGGGTTAAGCTTTATTTTATGATTGGATCGCGCTCCTAAAATTTTGGGAAAAATGTCCGGGACCATGTTGCACTCCGGGCGCCATGGTCCCGACAACTTTTCACCAAATTTTTAGGACTGTCGGATATGATGATTTTAGAGAGAATCCCAAAATCAAGCCCCCAAGTTCAAAATAGGACCTAATTAGGGTTTTTGATTAAATGATGTATTGGAAAAATAAAATGAAAGGGGCACACTTTAATGAAAAGGGCCCAACTTTATGATATGGGAGATGATAAAATAGAACCTTAGACCTAATTAACTTAATTAACTAAGTGCTAAGGGGAAATGCAATGCAAAATGAAAAATGCGCCAAGGCGGGTGCTAAACTAGGTGTGAAATTGTACCACCCTAGCAAGTGCGTACAATTTACGACGCTACATTAGAAAACCCACTTTTTAGGATGACTAAACAGTCACATGGGAGTAGACACATGCCTAAAAACACTCCTAACTCATAGGTATACCTTATGGGCTTTAGGAAACACCTTTAAACTATCCTAAGGAGTCCATTTGACCCCTTATAAACCCATCTGAAGTTTATTTTCGGGTCAAACTTGAGTTGACCACTCCAAAGACTCTCTACCCAAGGAAATTTTAGAACCACATTCAAATGTTTGAAAAAACTATAGTTAAACAACTCCCTTCAAGAGACAAGTCAAAATTCAAGACATAAATCAATACATGTGTCAAGTGACACAATAAAATACATTACAAAATTACACCTGGAAATTTTCTCTTGTTGGATTTAAATAAATCAATAATAAAATTTAACACACATGCATCATTCACTATTACAAATAAAATACGATACATACGGGGTGTTGTCTCTCCAAATAGACAACCCCTGGCTTTACGAACGTACATAGGTCTAGGTTTGGTTCTCCCTAATATTTCCATGGTCACATGGATAATTTTCATGTGCATCTCAATTACACATTAGTACTTCCAAACAACCTCATATAATATTTAAACACATGAATAAGAATACACGTCAAACACTCTGCATACAATTGATATTAAACAAAATCAATATATCTTGTATCAAAATAAATCCACATAAGCAATTATCATGATCCTCATAATTTTGATCCATACATAAACATACATCCTATTTCTATCATCATAGTAAAGTCCTGCAATTCCAATAATGACATACATCATCACAAAGTAATCCTATTCTAGAATCATATAGAGTTCTATATCTATAATGCATAGAAATGAAGCATCAATATATATCAATGTTATCCAAATCATGAAATCATATAAGTTCCAAATCCATAATGTATAAAAATAAAGCATCCATAATAGTCTCAACATGAAAAATACTGAAATGCTAGGATGACTCGGGGTAGGGCCTCACACCCTCCCCCTCTAGGCATGAACTTCCTCCTGGAGTTCATCAAAAAGATGGGGGTACTGTGATCTCATATGTGTTGCGTCCTCCCATGAAGTCGTAACCTCATCATAGTAATCCCACTGGACCCTAACCTGATCCAGCTCTCGACCTCGAAGGGCCAGTGTCTGGCATGCCAAAATGTGAATGGGCTCCAAAGCTAGCTGCCCGTCTGACTCCACCTACAAGGCATCCCAATCTAAAATATGAGACTCGTCATAGATATACTTTCTCAAAATTGATACATGATACACATCATGGATGCGTGACAGGCTAGGTGGCAATGCTAAATGATATGCAACTGGTCCTATCCTCTCCAGGATCTCAAATGGTCCTACAAAGCGAGGTGCGAGCTTAGAATCATTTCCATAACGGGTTGGACTCTTATGCGGTCGCACTATCAAAAAGACTCTGTCTCCAACCAAGTAGCTACGATCTATCCTCTTCGCATCTGCATACTTCTTCTGTCTATCATGTGCCTCTCTAAGACATTGTCTAATCAAATCCACCTACTGCTCCATATCCCGAACTATCTCGGGACCAATAGCAACTCTATCCTCTATGCGTTCCCAACTCAACGGTGTCCTGCAAGGCCTGTCGTATAATGCCTGATAGGGTGGCATCCCCAACGAAGTGTGATGCCCATTGTTATAGGCAAACTACACTAAGGGAAGGTACTCTTCCCATCTGATCTGATGATCCATGACATACATGTGAATCATATCCTCTAACACCTGGTTAACCCTCTTTGTCTGACCATCCATTTCCGGATGATAGGCTGTACTGAAGTTGAGCTTAGTGCCCATAGCTTCCTATAATGCCTTCCAAAAGGAAGAAGTGAAGAGGGAATCCTTGTCAGAAATAATCTTGTGTGGAACACCATGAAGTCTGACAATGTCTCACAAGAACACCTATGCTACCATTGGTGTTGTGAAGGTAGTTCGAACTGGTGAAAAGTGGGCCACTTTGGTCAACTTGTCAACTATCACCAAGATGGCATCATGGCGACGAGATGACATAGGAAGACCAATGACGAAATCCATGGATATAGTATCCCACTTCCACTCTGGTATAGCATGAGACTGGAACAACCCACCTGGATGACGGTGCTCTGCCTTGACTCTCTGACACTCGAGGCATCGGGCTACTAACTCAGCAATGAGCTATCGCATTCCTAGCCAATGATATAACTATCTCAAGTCAACATGCATCTTCTTCACTCTGGGATGTGCTCCATAAGGAGCTCTATGAGCCTCTGTGACAATGAACTCATGCAATCCCCTGGAAGAAGGTACATAGATGCGCCTTCTATAGCATAATAGTCCATCGGACACCAAGGAATAATCAACATATTTCCCTTCTAGAGTTTCCTGAGATCCTATCACCTGACAAACCTCTAAATACCATCCATCCTTTGGCAACTACTACAATATCCGATCTCTCAAATCCGTACCCATAGATATGGTGTATACCTCGTGACATCTCCTACTCCAGGCATCTGCGACTACATTTTCTTTCCCTTTGATGTAGTGAAGGTCAAAATCATACTCGCACAAGAACTCCAACCATCTCCTCTGACGTGCATTAAGGTTCGGCTGAGTGAATATGTACTGAAGGCTCTGATGAGCTGAATGAAGCTCAAAATGATGACCCAAAAGGAAGTTTCTCCACCTCACAAGTGCATGCACTACTGCTACAAGCTCCAGGTCATGAGTAGGGTAGTTAAGCTCATGAGTCTTAAGTTTCCTAGACTCAAAAGCTATAGCCCTACCATCCTGCATAAGGACTGCTACTAAACCCTCTAGGGAAGCATCTGTGCAAACCATGAAGTCAGTTGAGGGATCTGGTACTACAAGGATAGGTGTGCTAGTAAGTTCCTTTTTGAGTTATTTCTTCCCTTTACGCTGAAGAGAAGTAATGGGATGTGTGACTCTAGAGAATCCCTCGACAAAGCATCGGTAATAACTTGCTAAGCCCATAAAGCTCCTGACGTCTGTCACACTGGTTGGCACTGGCCAATCCATAATAGCTTTGATCTTTGATGGGTCAACTGAGATCCCATCACCAGAAATAACGTACCCAAGGTACTTGACCTCTGAACGAAAGAAAGCACACTTTGACAAACTGCCAAACAACTGATTGTCCCTCAAACACTGCAAAACCTGCCTCAGGTGCTCCTCATGCTCCTTCTTATTCCGAGAATATATCAATATGTCATCGAGGAACACAATCACAAAATGGTCAAGAAATGTGTGGAATACCCCATTCATGAGGCTCATGAAAACAGATGGAGCATTCGTAAGACCGAATGGAACCACAGTGAACTCATAGTGGCCATATCTAGTGCGAAATGCAATCTTGTGGATATCACTTTCCACTATTCTCAACTGATGGTATCCTGACTTCAGATCAATTTTAAAAAATACTTTGGCACCCTGAAGTTTGTCGAGTAAATCATCGATCCTAGGTAAGGGATATCGGTTCTTGATGGTTACTTTTTTCAACTGACGATAATCCATGCATAACCGAAGAGATCCATCCTTCTTCTTCACGAAGATGATTGGTGCACCCCACGGGGATACGCTAGGATGTATGTGACCCTTCTCTAGGAGTTCCTCAAGCTGCATCTTGAGCTTATTAAGCTCATTTGTGGTCATCCTATAAGGTGCTCTTGAAACTGGCTCAGCTCCTGGTACAAGGTCAATATGAAAGTCAATCTCTCTACTAGGCGGCATTCCAGGTAACTCTAAAGGAAACAGGTCTGAATATCCCTTAAGGATAGGATGGTCGTCAATCGATGTTCCCTTTTCGTCCTCTTCCCCTCTATCACTGATGGTGATGGAAAATAACTGACATCCCTTTCGCATGCTCCGCTTAAGCTACATTGCGAAAATCATACGAAGAGACACGGGTCTCTGAATCCCGGTGATTACTATGGGCGAACCCTGATCATCCTCACACTCGATCTCTTTCCGATGGCAATCCATCTTAGCTCTGTGGGCATAAAGCCAATCCATGCCAAGTACGATGCCATATGATCCAAGTGGTGTAATTATAAGGTCTACTAAGGTGGTAGTATTGCCAATCTGAAGCTGACATGCCCTAACCTCTAATTCCACTGACACTCTAGCCCCTGAAGCTAACTCGACTTCCCAACTGACTCCTTGTCTAGTTGCCACTAGCCCGCTACACTCCACAACCAATGGAGATATAAAGGAGTCAGTAGCTCCTGAATCAAATAATATAGATACACTTTTACCTCTGATCATACCTGCAGCCTCAATGACTGTGGCCTGGTGCTCTGCCTGGCGGTTGTCAACTGTTGCAAAGACTCTATGGGACCTGCCCATATCTCCAATTGTAGGCTCTGATGTTGCCATCCTCTGATTCCCTGCCATTTGACCCTGAGGACACTCTCTCGCCATGTGCCCCATGGCTCCACATGTGAAACAAGCACCGCGTGCCTGAAACTGGACGCCCTGAGGCCTAGAAAAAGACTATCCCCCTGTCCTGCTAGAACCACTGTACCCACCCCTGGAGGACTGTTGAGTCCTTGCCGGAGGTGTGTAAGGAACCTGAGATCAATGATCTCGCCTCTGACTCTAAGACTGCCACTGCTTGGGCTTTGCGCCCTGTTGACTCTGTGGAGGCCTCTGCCTCTAGTTCTGCTGCGACTGTTGCGGAGGAGGGGGTTTGGAGAACCCTGATGTGTGCCTATTATTTCCCTTCCAATGGGGTTTTTGAAACCCGTATGTCTGGGGTACAGGGTTTCGGTTCTGGAACCGATCCCTTGTATCCTGTGGCCTGACCTGAATCTCCTCTGCTATCAAAGTCTTCTCCATGGCAACCCGAAGGCTCTCTGGAGCGGACATCCTCACTGGTCATGTTATGTCGGCATTTAGCCCTCTGATAAAACGGTTGAGAGAAGCTTCTCGTCTTTCAGGTAGTCCACGTATGGCAAGATCTCGAAGAACTTGCTCTCGTACTGGGTCACTGAGAGACCCTTCTGCTGCAGGTCATGGAACTTGTCTATCCTACGCTATCTGTAATTCTCTAACAAGTACCTCTCCCTGAACCTCTCTGTAAAAATCTCTCATGTGAGAGTATCAGCAACTAAACCACACTTGTATTCCTCCTGTCTCCACCATGTGGAGGTCATTGCTCTCAATAGGTGGACTGCTACACGTGCCTTTAGATTGCTCTCGTAAGAGCGCAATGCAAAGCACCTATCTAGGCTCAAAAGCCAAGCCTCGACTTCTACCCCGCCGGTAGATCCCCCAAAAGATGCTGGCTGGAGGCGCATAACCTCTCTGATTAGATCCCCTGGATCCTGACATGATCTCTCATAATACATTGGCTCTGCCACTAGAGGTGGTCCTAGTAGGTGAACGGACTCAGGCTCATGCCCAGCCTGACTCTCTACGGGATTAGGAGGTGGACTCCTACTCCGTTCCCTATCTGTCGATCTATGGCTCCCTGAGTTCTAATTTTCAACATGATGATCCTTTGCTGGAAACCTATCCTGAACTATTCCTATCAGGTTTTGGAGTGCCTCTAAGATGCCTCAGTTTGGGTCAACTGGTGGTTCGGGAGGAGCCTCTGGGTTCCCTTCCGGAACCGATTCCTCCCTATCGACCTCTTCACATGCTATGCGTACACGCCTAGGACACCTTCCGCTCTTGCGAGCTTGTTGTGTAGTCGGAGGCATCCTAATGAGAAAGAATAAAATAAAATGAATTAAATAATTAAATTTTCGAGAAAATATTTAATTAATTAAATTTAAACATCATAGAAAATTAATATAATATAATTAATTAAATAATTAAAGCGAAACGTAATGAAGAAAGGTTCCTAGTGTTGGAAACCTTGCTCTGATACCAAAATGTCATGCCCAAACTTTTAGGCACGAATAGAATAAATTTTTTTTTAAATAACCACCTAATAACATTAAATGTTGCTAATACGAGACGCACTATCAAGTTTTGTCTTAACTATGTTTGAATTAACTCTAGCCACTAACTCAAGTAAGCGATAATAATTTATAATTAAATTGCGGAATACTAAAAGACTTATTTTACTACCTCAACCATTTTAATCAATAACTTAATTAAATCAAAACTCTCTAAAATAATTTACGAAGATAATATTTATCTCCAATAATCATTAATTACTTTTAGGAACTAAATGAATTAGTCCTAGTACTTAGTTTATAATGTCTAAAATTTATTTTAACAATAATTAAAATGTGATTAAACTATATCGACTAAAGGGTCAATTAAATTCATAATGAAATCTGTCCTATAAAGTTTAATCTCAAAACTCTATATCTAGGTGGACTAAAAAATATTCCCCATAGTCAAATAACTTACAAACAGAATAAATTTCATAAATGATTAACTCCAATCTAATTTAAAATTTAAGACTTCATATTTAAATGTTAACTTAACATATATAAAATATGAATGTTAAATAAACTAATTAAATTAAAGTCTAATTTATATATCCAGAATTTAAAACTATATATATATATAATCATTTAAACACCTATGTAATTATATGTGAGGATATTCCCCTTTTTTTTTAAAACATACATTATTATCAAATTACTAATGAAAACCCTAATTAAAATATATATATAAGACAATGCCCCTACATTTTTTTTTAATCTCTTCTTTATTCTTTCGTACTACCCTAACCCTAACCGGGCTAGGGTTTTATTTTTTTGTTCCTTTGTTTTGTGCAGGGCCGAGGTTTCTTGCATCGAGGAGCGGCGGCCATGGGGGAGTAGCGGCGGCTTTGGAGAAGGCGGCGGCGGGTTCTCCCCGGCCGCCCCTATGTGTACACACAGCGGCGACGGTGTTGGGCACCGCCCACTATGTGTCCACACAGTGGTGGCGCGAGCGCCGCCCACTATGTGTCCACACAATGGGTTCGCCGCCCCCTCCCCCTGAAACCCCTTTTTTTTATATTTGCTTTTTTTTTTAAATTTTATTTTGTGTTAATAATTTTTTTTTTGTTTATTTAAAATATAATATATATATATATATATATATATATATATATATATATATATATATATATATATATATATATATATATATATATATATATATATATATTTTAAATATGAATATAATTAAACATATATATATATATAAGTATATTTTAAATATGAATATAATTAAACATATATATATATATATATATATATATATATATATATATATATATATATATATATATATATATATATATATATATATATATATATATATATATATATATAAGTTGCATATTAAATCCAGGGCAACTTTTCTATGCAAATATATGTTCATATTTTATTTTGAAACATTTTTAACAGATTAGTTAAAGTCTTTAGATTTAAATCAATGTATATTTTTTTATTTTTTTTTAAATGCCTTGCTGCTAAAAATCAGAGATAGTTTATTTAATCTTTAGATTTAATTTCTGCAAATAATTAGAATTGACAGAATTAAATAAGTTTAAATAGCAACTATATAACTCTAGAAATTATTGAAATAAATCCTAGAGATAGCCATGATGATTTTTAGATTTATTATATGCGAATAAATAAAATGACAGATTTAAATAAACTATATTTGCACTTCCATAAATAGATCTAAATGTTTTATTTCCAGCCTACTACATACATGTTAATCTATTTCATTCTTTTCCAAAAAAAAAAATTCAAATGTATAAAGGGATAAAATAAATTTCTTGCTTTTCAAAATATCATATACACAACAAATATTATTTTCAGAACTATAGGAACTAAATCCAAAAATACTCATTTCTTTTCTGCAGTATAGCGTAATAAAATATTACATTTCTTTAAAGCATATTTAAAAGACACTATAGTCAACTTTACAAATGGATCCCTCATTTCTATTAAATGGGGACCTTAAAAATAATAGATACATTTCCTTTTGAAATGCGTACAACATATAGTTTCCCTTTACATTACTGCAACTTAAAATATAAAATATTTCATTTTCAAATCTTTTTCTGCAAACAAATAAATCCAGCCACTTCTACTTGTCATTTTATTTTCTTCCAACAACCTGCAAATAAATCGTAGGCTATGACCATGGAGTGCTCACCTCCCAGCCCAGGCTTACTAGAAGCCACCCCCGAGCTTGGAGAACCAAGCCTTAGACAGGTTAACACAACAAGCAAGGGAAAATCACATAACAAATCACTTTCCCAACCAAGACTACACTTCATCACAACATGTGATGATTTTACATGGGTGGTAGTGGACCAAATACCCTGAGGAGACTGCAAGAATGGTAGAACACAATGCCACTTCATGGCAAACAAAGTTATTTCATAAGATTATTAACCCCACCTTCCTTATGCCCCCCAAGGCATCTATGCCACACTTTCTCCCCTTATGACCCCCAAATGCACAAACCAGGCCATGCAACAAGGGTCACAAATATACCCCTCGAGTTCGCTCTCATAAAGAGAGTCTCTCACTCAAGGGTTGTCAAACTTCTACCACCCGCAAGACCATCCTACTCTCCCAAGAGTAGAAGGCCTTGGTTACTCCCAAGACACAGAAAAATGCATACAAGAAATAAAAGATAGAACACAGAATAATTTTCACAAAAGAAAATACAAGAAACCAACCTCTACATGCAAGAAATCTTTTCAACATAAACATGCAACGTAAAAACAAAGAGATGAACCAACCTTCAATCTTCCCAAAGGTATATTAGAACTAGTTTGAGGATGAGCAGCCCAAATCCACAAATCTTCCTTCCACACTTAGCCAAAATTTTCGAATCCAAAAACCAAACTTTTCAAAATGCATAGTCTCCAAAAATGGAGAGTGGGTGATTACCCACAAAATCTCTCATTCATGCCTAAGAAGACCTCAGTGAGAGTTCTCACAGGTCCTTAAAAATTGAAAAAGGAAAAAGTAAGAAAAAGATCAAAAGGATCTCTCATCAAAAGGGAAGGTTATCTAACCTAGATGGCACCTTCTAATTTGAATTTTCGCACATCTTAGAAAACCCACTTTTTGGGATGACTAAAGAGTCATATGGGAGTAGACACATGCCTAAAAACACTCCTAACTCATAGGTATACCTTATGGGCTTTAGGAAACACCTTTAAACTACCCCTAGGAGTCCTTTTGACCCCTTATAAACCCATCTGAAGTTTATTTTCGGGTCAAACTTGAGTTGACCACTCCAAAGACTCTCTACCCAAGGAAATTTTAGAACCACATTCGAATGTTTGAAAAAGCTATAGTTAAACAACTCTCTTCAAGAGAAACAAGTCAAAATTCAAGACATAAATCAATACATGTGTCAAGTGACACAATAAAATACATTACAAAATTACACCTGGAAATTGTCTCTTGTTGGATTTAAATAAATCAATAAGAAAATTTAACACACATGCATCATTCACTATTACAAATAAAATACGATACATACGAGGTGTTGTCTCTCCAAATAGACAACCCCTGGCTTTACGAACGTACATAGTTCTAGGTTTGGTTCTCCCTAATATTTCCATGGTCACATGGATAATTTTTCTGCGCATCTCAATTACACATTAGTACTTCCAAACAACCTCATATAATATTTAAACACATGAATAAGAATACACGTCAAACACTCTGCATACAATTGACATTAAACAAAATCAATATATCTTGTATCAAAATAAATCCACATAAGCAATTATCATGATCCTCATAATTTTGATCCATACATAAACATGCATCATATTTTTATCATCATAGTAAAGTCCTACAATTCCAATAATGACATACATCATCACAAAGTAATCCTATTCTAGAATCATATAGAGTTCTATATCTATAATGCATAGAAATGAAGCATCAATATATATCAATGTTATCCAAATCATGAAATCATATAAGTTCCAAATCCATAATGTATAAAAATAAAGCATCCATAATAGTCTCAATATGAAAAATACTGAAATGCTAGGATGAGTCGAGGTAGGGCCTCAGACACAGCACTGTCAGAATCTGGGATACTACCTCTGAGACTGATTCCGATGAATATGAATGGGGAAACTTTTCTAATGTTACTGAAGATATTTGTGCGAATGATAGTAATACACCCATCTCTCAAGAAGAACGCAGCACAGAATCTAGACCACTTGAATTTGGTCCACAAAATATCTATAACGCCAAGGAAAACGAGCAGCGACATTATGAGCAAGTCTATACGGAAGATGATACCATCGAAGACCTCGATGAAATCTTTAACTTCTTTAACACCCAGGCCAATCACGATGATACCTCCATCCTGACACTTACAACAGCAGAACTTGATCCACCAGAAGACTCCTTACCACTTGTCTTTCCTGACCTCATAGACTGGGACGAACCTGAAACTCATGATATACCAATTTTTCCAAATGATGAATCCATTATCCATTACTTATGTACTATTAACATGGAGACAGACTCTGCCAATGAACAAAGTAACGACATCTGCAATCAGGGGAGTGCCAAGTCTCTCAGTCACAAAAATGAACAAAATAAAAGATCTATTGCTGAAAACTAGTCAATGGCAGCAATAGATCACAAAAAAGTAAAAATAAAGGACGAATCTGAGGGTGAAAACCTTTTTAATGCACCTAAGGATGGGAGACTTGACACTCTTTCTGAGCATTATCACTAGTGATCACCCATATTGATTGAGCCCACTCAATCAATCAACATTGGTACTATAGAAGCAGCCAAAACTATACACCTTGCAGAATCTTTGACAGAGGAAGAAAATCAGAGTTTATCAAATTTTTTAAAGAAAAGCAAATCAACTTCGCTTGGTCATATGCAGATATTCCTGGGATTGATCCACAATTGATCGTGCATCACCTATCCATTACTCCAGGAGCTAAGCCATTCAAGCAAAAACTGTGAAAGATGAATCCACATGTGGCACTCATGGTTAAAGATGAACTGAAGAAACTATAAGATGTCGGGTTCATTCGACCTATTGACTATGTTGAATGGATTTCCAACATTGTACCAGTATCAAAACCAGATGGCAGTATCAGAATATGCACTAATTTTAGAGATGTCAACAAAGCATGTACCAAGGATGACTTTCCTTTACCCAATATCGACATAATTGTAGACCTCACAGTAGGCCATGCAATGCTATCACTAATGGACGGTTTTGTAGGCTATAATCAAATCAAGATAGCCCCGAAGGATCAAGATAGAATAGTATTTACCTATCCTTGGGGAACATACTGTTGGAATGTCATGCCTTTTGGCTTAAAGAATGCAGGAGCAACTTATCAATGAGTTATGATGATAATCTTTCATGACATGATGCATACCTTCATGGAAGACTATGTGGATGATTTACTAGCTAAATCCTTCACCAGAACAGATCATTTAAGCATCTTAGAAAAGATTTTTGACAAATTAGAGAAATTCCAAGTCAGGCTCAACCCTAAGAAGTGTGTCTTCGGGGTTATGTCAGGCAAATTACTAGGCTACATAGTTTCAGCTAATAGTATTGAAGTGGATCCAACAAAGGTACAAGCCATTATGGAGATGCCACCACCAAATAATATCAGTCAGCTCAGGTCTCTACAAGGATGGCTCCAATCAATCAGGTGATTCATCACTTAATTAGCAGATAAAAGTCTCTCGTTCAATCATTTGCTACATAAAAATGTACCATTCAGATGGGAAGCCAAATGTGCAGAATTATTTTATCAAATCAAGCAGTATTTAATGAACCCACCAGCTCTAGTACCACCAATAGTAGGGAAGCCACTCATTCTCTATATTTCAACAACAGATATATCACTGGGGGCATTGTTAGCACAAGAGGATCAACAAGGCAAGGAACGAGCTATATACTACATCAGCAGGACATTGAACGGATATGAACTCAATTATACATTCATTGAGAAGGCTTGTCTAACAGTGGTATTTGCATCTCAAAATTTATGGCACTACATGCTAGCTCACACAATTAAGCTAGTTGCATTTATTGATCCTCTCAAATATTTACTCAGCAAGGCAGCTCTTACAGGGAGATTGGCTAAATGGGTCATGATTCTCAGTGAGTTTGATATCCACTACACAGAACAATGAGCTATCAAAGGACAAGCAATTGCAGATCAACTGGCTGAAGCACCCCTACCTGGAAAACAACCTATGGAGATCGAATTTCCAGACAGAGACATTCTTGCTATCTCTACCAAACAATGGACCCTATACTTTGATGGATCCTATACTCAACATGGCTCAGGTGCTGGCATTTTGTTCATCACTCCTGAAGGGCACACCATACCAAGATCATATCGGCTTATGTTTACCTGCACAAATAACATTGTTGAATATGAGACACTGGTTATAGGCATCAAAATGGTCGTAGAATGGAGAATCACAGAATTGAAAGTCTACGGAGATTCACAACTAGTCATCAATCAAATCAACAATGACTATCAGACAAAGGACGGCAAGCTGCTACCATACAAGCAAATGGTGGATGATTTTAAGCAATATTTTGTGCACATCACCTTCGAGAAAATACCAAGGTTGGATAACAGAGCAGCTGATGCAATGGCTACTATCGCTTCACTACTGCAAATTCCAGAGCAACGAAATCGATACGAGTTTCTGGTAAAGCAATTGTTCTCCCCAGCCTATGACCATTCCGATTCCCATGTTATCTATGCCTTGACCAGTTCGGACTCTCCATTATATGGACCAATATATGACTATCTTAAGAGCAATATCCTACCCATTGACCTATCCTAAAACCAAAAATGCAACTTTATCCGGCAAGCCGCCCGTTATACTCTTACCGCTGATACTTTGTACCGTCGAGGTCTAGATGGTACTCTTCTTCGTTCCCTTGATCATAATGAATCTGACTCCGCTTTACAAGAGCTTCACGAAGGTATCTGTGGCACACATTCAAGTGGTCCTACTCTCGCTAAAAATCTTCTAAGAATGGGATATTACTGGCCGACAATGGAAATAGACTCTTATCACTTTGCAAAAAAGTGTCCTAAATGCCAAATCCATGGCAATCTTATACATGCACTAGCACAGGAACTACAGCCATTCACAACATCCTGGCCCTTTTGCTAGTGGGGACTGGACTTGGTCGGCAAAATTCATCCTTCATCTTCAAATGGACACAAGTTCATTATAACTGCAACAGAATACTTTACCAAGTGGATTGAAGCGGTCCCCATGACCACAATAACTGGGAAACAAATAGCCTCTTTTATCCTTAATTATCGGATCTGCAGATATGGCATTCCAAGCTCCATCATCATAGATAATGGACGACCTTTCAAGAACCAAGATGTGCGAGAACTATGTGAAATTTCAAAATCTAACATCGTTTTTCTACACCTTACTACCCGCAGGGAAATGGTCAAGCAGAAGCATCCAACAAGACAATATTGAAAATCCTAAAGAAAACAGTGAATGATGCAGGCAAAGATTGGCATGTACAACTCAATCCAGCACTTTGGGCATACAGAACTAGCATCCGCACACCAACGGGAGCTACACCATATTCATTGGTATATGGATCCGAAGCAATTTTACCCCTAGAGGTAGAAATTCCATCTCTCAGAGTCTCTTTAAAAGGCCTAATTCCAGATGAAGAGTATCGGGTTAACCGACTGCAAGAGCTCGAACTTCTAGATGAACAACATCAATGTGCCTACACTCATCTCAAAGCATATCAGCAACGCATGTGCAGGAGCTACAACCACAAGGTCATTCCCAGAAATTTTAAAATTGGTGACCTAGTACTCAGGGAAAATCCTAGGAATCAGCAAGATCGGGAAAAGAAAGGGAAATTTGAATCTAATTGGTTAGGTCCCTGTGTCATCATATCAGCCTATGGATCAGGTGCCTATCAGCTAACAACTTCAGAGGGAGATGTGCTCAACGAACCAACTAACAGCATCCATCTATAGAAATACTATACTTGAGTAATCTAATGCACAGACAAGTCAAAAAATAAAAAACATATCAAAAAATCAGGAAAAAGCAAATAAAGAGGTACAATAAAAGCAACTGGTGAAAACCTAGCAAACACGCGCTATTGTGAGAGGACAACTCCTCTATCTATATCCATACCATTATATCCACAGTAAAACACTATCGGCCATCGCCCAACATTTTTATCACAATATCCATCCAGGACATACTTAGTTAGTCACTATCCTGGTTTATCATCATATCCTTTCACCACATCTCACCATGGCTTGGTAATCCCTGTACATATCCACATTAAGAGGAACACTCAGCTAGGGGCAGTATTAATCAGAACTTGAAGCACACTCAAGCCGTCAAAACTTGTCACAAACTCAGAACATCATATCCAGCAAATAAAACTCAAACAATCACAAAAACCACACATTGATCACTTAACGGGATTCACAAAATATGATGGATGATTTTCTGAAGTATCAAATGTTGCATCTTGCATAAATTTTTGACTATTCTTGCACTTGAAGTTTTTGAACTATTGGATCTTCTACATTCTCTCAACAATGCATCAAGCTAGAGAAAGTCGTGGGGACTCCAATATTTTTTTAGTTTTTTGTCTGTGAGGCGATCATTTGTACTATATAAATACTTGTCTCGAGACGTGATTCACAGCATATCACTGAAGACATGATTCCACTTTACGCATACAAATGGTTTAATCTTGTCTATTTATATGCAATCCGCACTCAGGTCATCCTGGTTCAATTATACCTTGACGCTTGTGCTATCTTGCAAAATCAAAAATCATGTAAATTTTTATCAGGTCATTATGGTTCAATAATACCATTATGCTTGTATAAATTTTCAACATATCCCAAAAACAAATCAATGCTCAATGATAATGCCTATCAAGAAATCAAACAACATATGGCTATATAGGGATGACGAATGCAGAATGAGGATGCTCAAATCAATTAGCTGCATATCAAATCAATTAGTTTCCTATCATTTTACAATTAGTCACATATCATTTTAAAAAAATATTGCATCTACAGGATATCATACATCTAATTTTCAAGATACATCTCACAGCATATCAAAATCATACATCTCATTTTTCAAGATACATCTCACAACATCATCACATATCACATCACATGCATCCATCTAAGCATTGTCAACATCATAAAATCATCACAAGCATATAGAAAGCATCATCCATAACACATCACATGAGGATCAAAGAAAATGGTATATATATATATATATATATATATATATATATATATATATATATATATCTCAAAGAATGATCAATGTACAAAATATGTCATGTTTGTGCAAATACAACAAAATGATCAAAAATACAATAGAGACAACATCTCTCAGGTATGACTATCTTCTAAGGGAGACGGTCTCACTACAGATGTCCCAGCACCTGGATCTCCAGGTGGATCATGTCTAGGAGGCCCTGTCACGCCTCTGCTCTCTGTCCTCGACCTAGTCTCTCGAGATCGACTAGATCTCGACACTGTGAAACTCTGCACTCGACGCTCCCTGGGAACCGCATCCTCATAATGACGCTGGTAGTACTCCGCCTCCTTGGCTCTCAAAGCCAACTCTCTCAAGGTGTCTCTCATCGGACCACCTGTTGTCGCTCTCTGCAAACTAGCTACGAGCTCCTCTGCTCGACCCCGCCACTCTATCTCAGTATCACACTCTGTGGTCAACTGAATGATCTGACACTAATGCGCTAACAACTATGTCTGCAACTGTTGCACTGACAACTGCAAAGATCTAATCTGTGCATCCTCCAGATGCGTCAGAATCCACATCTGCAGGGGTACCTGTGAAGGGGTACCCCCTATCCCTCTGCCTGCCCTCGGTGCTGGTGGAGGTAGAACATCTGACCTCCTCCTCTGGGTCGGTCGTCTGAAGTCCTCATACCCTCCCACTACCGCTATCACCTCACCAACCCTCTCCTCACCCCCAGCTCAGATAGCCAAACCTCCTTTCCCTCTATCCATCGCAGCCCGCCACACTGCTCTCTCCACCCATATCCCTCTATCGCCACCATCTCTACCCCTATCTTCTCTCCTCCCCTGATCCAATCTCCCCCTATACCCTTGCCGACCTCGGCCACCATCTCCGCCATCGTCTCTTCCTCCATCACCACCTCCCTCATCTACATCCTCACCCGCCTCTCCCCATCTCCCTAGTCTCTCAAGTTGATCATCCTCGTCATCATCAAAAGTGGGAATCATCTCAGCTGGATCCAATATCCTGGCCACTGCACGCGCTACAAAGAGTGGTACAAACTCGTCAGTCATCCCTACATCCACTATCTCAGGGGCATAATCCCAAATCTGGCTGGCTAAATGAAAGAACTCCTCCACGGCCGTCGTGCTATCAATCGTAGGTCCCCAATCCGGAATGTTCTGTCTCTGTCGAGCATATAGGCATGCTCCCTGTGGAATCCCCTATTGTCGACCATACTGTCGCAGCACCCAACTATGCAAAAACCTCTCAATAACAAAGGGCATCCGCCCTATCAGATACCTGGACATGTAAACATAAGGCATCTCCATCCCATCCTCTGCCCATACCTCGCAACCTGTATATGGTCGCCACACGACCGTATCAATATCATCCAAAACTCTCCTCCAGTGCTCTAGCTTGCCCAGCTTACGCTGGACAACTATCCCTCGGTATCCATATGCGTACGCACACCCAACAAGCCTATCTTTGTCTACCAGTGGACTCGTTGTGGGAATATGCTCCCATGCCCATACCTATAGAAGTGTCACTCCAACTGATAAACTGCTATAACCCAGGTATACTACCTGATGCAAATCCTTGTATAAGTGGGCCAGCATAGCCGACCCCCATGCAAAGCGGCGACCCTGCGTCACCATGTCCTCCAAAACTAACCCCCATCCCACTGTCAGTCCCTTCAACCTATGGTCGGGACATAAGAAACCACCTATGAAACCTGTCAGCACTGATGGTAGGGGAGCGTAATCCAAATCTAAGAACTCCTGCCAAGGGATCTCGTATCCGCAAACTGTGTCATCCTGCAGAATCCGACGAAGTGCCTCTATACCACCCTCCTTAGTCTGCTCATAGGGTAATAACACCCCTACCATAGGAATCCGCAAAATTCGGTAGCAATCCTCAAGCGTGACTATGATCTCATCTGTCGCCAAATGAAAGGTGTTCATATCACTATGCCACCTCTCAACTAATGTTGTCAATAAACCCCAGTTCATGATAAACCGAGACATCTCTAACAATGAAGACAAGCCGCACCTCTCAATAATATCTCTGTCTGCCTCTGTCAATCGTGGTATCAATGACACGGTCTCAAAAATCGCTCTTGCGACTGAACCACTCCAATGCGCTCCTGTCGCACAGCAAAACAAGTCCAATATCAGTTTCCTCATCAAAACATAGATATCAAAATCAAATGCATATCAAAACTTGAAACTTTGAAAATCTAATCAAGTTCCACATCATATCAATTCATTTTCATATCAAATCATATCAGCTTGTAACACAAATCAAGTTTCACATTCATATCAACTTGTAACACAAATCAAGTTTCACATTCATTGCAGCTTGTAAAAACAACTCGCGTTTCGCATCCATATCAGCTTGTAACACAATTTAAGTTCCACAATCATTGCAGCTTGTAAAGCAACTCAAGTTCAACATATATATTAACTTGAAACAATTCATATCAAATCAAGTTCATATCCACCATCCCTATCAAAAACCACATCATATCAAATCAACATCAAATCAATATCAACTTGAAACATTGCAAATCAAATCAAGTTATATCAAAACTCCTATTGGACAAACTTATCAAAACAAAGACAGCAGGCACGCAGACTGACAATTTGCACCTATCTCGGTAGAACTGGCATCAACCTACAAATTTTCTTCATCCAAATATCACCCTTTACCAAAAATTTTCCCCATGCACTAAACAAACTTGTCTACGCGCTAAACCGCTTACTATGTGCTACCCTGTCCTTGCAAAGCGCTACCCAATCCATCCTATGCGCTAGCCAGTACCTACACGCTATCCTATTCTATTTATGTGCCACCTAACCCACCCCAAGCACTAAAACTACCCTATGTGCTATCCTACTTGGCTCTTGCGCTATAACCCTTCCCCTTTGCGCTAGGGTATACCTACGCGCTACCTAAGCCTACCAATGCGACCTCCTAGAAACCCTATGCGCAAGGTATCTCCTACGCGCTACCCATTTTTCTCTCTGTGCTACCCTGTGATCCCGGTGCGCTAACCTAATCCTAAGCACTACCCTAAACTTTTCGGACGCTACCTATTTTATTGAAACCTACGCGCTACGAAACCTATCGTATGCGCTACACTTTGACCCTAACGCACTAAACCGACAAATCCGCATGACAAAATTGAAAACATGATAAAAAAAAATGACAAAATAAAAAATCCAAAAGGGGTCAAAAAGGTTGACTTACTGGTGGTCCATACGCGACAGGCCTCTGATACCTCCGAACGCGCTCAAATCGATGAGAAGCATAAGGAACCAGCATGTTGACTTCTCTCCAAAAATCACTTTCTCCAAGGTCAACAAGCACAAATGAGACAAAAGAGATCACTTTTTCCCTTTTATAGGGTAAATCAAAATTAGGGTTACATAGAGGGATGTGTAAATTGCTCAAGGTGTCTCCTACAACCCTACCAAATGTCAATATCGGGAGATGAATCAAATTACCGCATTCAACATAGACAAAATTTTACAATGCAATGAAATTTATCAAATTTATCTAAATCAAATTAAATTTTCAAAATTTTTGATTCATCTCCCAAGGGGGCATTATCAACATCGTTTATCAAATCTGGGGCATCGTTTATCAAATCTGGGGCACGACATGAAAATCTCAAAACAACATAAAAATTGATCATAACTAAATCATGACGACGCATCATTTTCTTTGAATCAACATGTGCACACACATCACTTCAAAGAGGGGCAAAATGTAGACGTATAAAAATGACCCTATTCCTAAATGAATATTTAATGTTCATTTTATTCTCATTCCTCTATTTAGTTAAATTTAATTTAACTAAATCGCCCACATTCTTCTATTTAATTAAATAAATTATTCAATTTATTTAGTTAAATTCACTAAAGCCCTTTGCATCATTTAATTAAATAAATCATTTTATTTAATTAAATCCCTTCTTCTTACTTTTAATTAAATTTACATTTAATTAATAGTTTATCCCAAATTGAATAAATCTAATTTATTCAATTTCCCAAATTGCAACCAAATTGAAATGAAACAATTTATTTTAATTAATTCTATTTTCCCTCACCCACTTGCATTTTCCTACATCTCCCACTTGCATCCTAAACCCTATTCCTAATTTCTTCTAGAATCCATCTAATCCTAATCAATTAACCCAAACCCATCCATTATCCCTTTTCCCTAAATTTGAAGAGGTCACTTCTCAAATTTGGAGTAAAGTCTTGAAAAGGCATTAAAGCCTTTATCCATTCAACAAGCTAACTTGTTGAATACCCCCAAATTTGAAAGGACTCTTACAAATTTGTCCCCAAAGTCTTCAAACCATTAATGGTTAACTAACCCTTAGTGGCATGGTTAGAGACTTTTTGACTAACTCAACCTCCATCTAACCCAGGGGTCTCATCAAGCATTTGTTGCTTTGACCATGGTTATCTCTTTAACCTTTGCACAAGAGTCTACCCCTTGGATAAAAGCTTTATCCATTGGATAACCCTAACCTAACCTTAACCCTTACCTCCTAAGGTAACCTTCATGTCTTCTCAAGCATTTAATGCTTCTTTCATCTCCTCTCAACCAGTCTTATGTTGACAATTGTCACCATTTCATTGGTGAAAATTGTAAACATGGATTGATAACTTTCAATCCTGACCCTTGATTAACTCCTTCAATCTTGACCATCCATTGCCCTATTTTCACTATAAATAGAGCTCTCATTCCTCCATTTTAGGATCGATGCAAGCTTTCAGTATCTCATTTATGCTCAAATTTATCAATACATATAGCTTCTCTTTGTAATAGGAATAAATCTAATAAGCATTTTAGACTATTTCCTTTGTCATTAGCTTAAATCATTAACTAGTATATCATGTTAGGAGAGTATTGCTACTAATCTTGTCATCTTATAATCTATTTTATTGCATTTGTAGAATCATGCATAGATAGGATGCATTTCATATACACATCAATCCAAAGCATCCCTCGTTCTTGCATTCGTCATCCCTAAGCCACTTTGCTCAATGATCTGAGAGCAAAGGCATTGGCTTGAGGAACCTTGTGAGATAGAGAACCATGGAACCAACCTTGGGAAGTTGAGTCATTCCTCATGACTCCATAACTTGCACCAAGAAGTCATGTGGGTGTGAACAAGCCTCTTTGAGACCGCATTTTCGCATTTTAAGTTTCATCGACCCGCTTTTCCCGCACACAGTTATAAACCAACAAAAGTTCAACTTATTTTAAATTCCACACTAGAGTGGTGTATATATGAACTAACCCTAATTAATTTAAATAATGAGGATTATCATAAGAGCATTCATATGAGAACATCTTAGAGCACGATCATCTAAGGTATATTGCTTGATTGCTTGATATCTTCAATAGTTGTTCCAAATTCTAAACCTGTTTCATCAATCTACCCAGGCGTTTGATTAAGGAGAATATTACCTCATAATTCAATAGATTCCCTAAAGGTGTTTATAAGCACCACTAGTTCCATATTGTGATTCAAACATTACAAAATTGAGGTAAAATATATATTTTGTCTTTAAATTTCTATTAGGTCATTTTGGTGGGTATAAGTTCATGTCTATGTGCACCAATTCATTTCTATAAGCACAAAGATCAAGTCTACAAATGTGACTCTAACTAGAGAAATATAAATCAATTTGTAGTTTTTGAGGCATTTGTTTAATCAAAACCCTAAAATTCTAGCAAAATGTTGAATCATTTTTTAACATTATTTGCAACATATTGTATAATAAAAAAATTGGACTAATTGTGTCACATTTATTAAATTCATTTATTTTTTATAATAATTAAATATTTTATTTTTAAATAAGCCAAATGTTTATGAGAGTGGTTTAATTGTTAGAATAAGTCAAAATTGGATCATGTGTGTGCTACGTATGTGGCAAAGAGTTTGAGTTGCAACAATGACTAACATAGATATGTCCTCCTTCTCTAGTTAGTTGTCATTCTTCTGTAGTTAGATGTCAGTTTGTATAACAGATTTATAAAGAATCTGTTCACTACGTATTTGAATAAATAAACATTACTTTATCAATAAAAATCAAGCATTGAACTTCTCTATTCTACTTCTTATTTTCTATTTTATGTATGCTTTGTTATTTTGTTTTTCTATCTTGGTATCAAAGCTTGGTGATAGATAGCGGGTTGAAAGAGATAAGAAGATTTTGTGAAGAACTATGAGAAGAAATCTTAGTTCATAGCTATGATTGGACCTACTGCTGCTGCAGGCAAACACCAGATTAACTGTTGGTTGAGATAGGAACCTATTGCTGAGTTTCTACTGTGAAGTTTGTTTTTGTTGAAGTGAAGTTTGGTGCTACTATGGTCCATTTGAGTATATGTAATCGTTTGAAGGTTGTGTGAGTTTTTTATTTTTTCTTTCTATGGAGGAGATTTTCAAATAGAGACATCTATTATACGATTTTGTGCAGCTGTAAAAAGTAAGACAATGTCAGCTATTGTTGAAGAACCATCAGATGGTGATGATAATTTCTTTGAAGATGACGAATGTGTTCTATTTTGAAGAGGCCAATGTGATGTCCCCAAACAAGACTCCGTCAAGTATTATTAATATTGAGAAAGCTCCTTGTATTATCTTTGTAATGAAGTTGATGCAATTGAAACCAAATGGTTTGAGCCCAATGTATTAATAATGATCAAGATTATTATCACATTGATCAACATAACCAAAAAAGGGCTTCATATTCAGACAGTATGATTATATAAGGAGATCATTTCTTCATTACAGTTATGGTAAAAACAGAGAGATTATCAATGAATCCAACTAGTGCCAAGTCTGCCAAGGATGATACATACTATCAAAGAAGTTTGTATCTCTGTCAGGATCAGTAAATGCCAGTTAGCCACTATCAATCATGTGTAAATCCATAACAACATCACAATCATAATATGGGTACCACACATAAGTGTACTTATCATAATCAATCATTCATCCTTATCGTTGTGCAATAAGGTTAAGAATATGGATCACCGTATCAACAAGACATGGTTATAGACAATGATCAACTAATTGGATGATTAGTTATATGGAAGAGGAACAAGTCGATTAAAAGAAATATATAGGGAGAGTATTCAGACTATATGCCAAAAATGTGGTCTTCAACCTACAAAAAGAAAAACACTTCAAACACACCAATGAAGCATTGCATTAGAGTTAGAAATCATAAACAAGTTAGTGGATTTAAAACTCCTAAAATCGCCTCATTGTCCTCTATCTCTAAAGATCTTCAAGATTCAAGGTGGCCCTCACTTGGAAGAGAACTTGATCTCTTAGATGACAACCTAGAGAACGAGATTTTAGTGATGTGCTAAGATCAAAATGGATGCAACTAAGATCTTAGCTAAGATGAGATGATGGATGAAGATAGGATGCAAGATGCAAGACTAGATGATTAAGATGTTAAACGTATTCCAAATTGAAGATTAGATTATGCTAGATGAGTTAATTAAACTACATGAGTATAAAATACTATGATATGATATGCAATTAACTAGATGATATGCTAAAATGAAGCTAAAACGCTAATGCTAATGCTAAATGTCTTGGATGCTTGAAGATGGCTTGAATGCTTGAAGATGATAAGATGAGCTCTTTAACCTGCAAAATGACTATAATTTAGATGCACAAGATTGAGATATGAATTGAAGGAGAAATGGGCTCTATTTATAGAAGAACTGGAGAATTGGATGGCCAAGATTGAATTGTCTTGAGGGTCAAGATTGAAAGTTATCAATCCATGTGAGATTTTCAACCCAATCCCATGTTGAAAAGTGTCACCATGAGATTGCTTGAGAGGAGAGGGAGGAGGCATTAAATGCTTTAGAAGACTTAATGGTTAATCCCATGTGGGCAAATTCATGGAATAAAGCTTTTATCCAATGAATAAAGATATTGTCCAATGGACAAAATCTTGTGCAAATCTCAATGTGTTGAAAATGTGAAATTTTGTAAGAGCATTAAAAGCTCTTTGGAGACTTTTGTGAGAGTCCTACAAATTTGGGGAACTCAACACAGTTAGTTTGTTGAAAAGATAAAACTTTAAATGCATTTAGAAGACTTTCTTCCAAAATTAGAAGTGACTTCCCCAAAATTTAGGGATGTGACCATGATAGAAGAATTAGACTGATTAAGTGGGTTTTGAGAGGTTCTAGAAGAATGCTTAGGAAGTTAATAGAAAATGTAGAAGAATGCAAGTGGGAGAAATTGGAATTTTATATTAAAATAAAAAGATTTATTTCAACTAAATGAATGCAACTTGCATTTGGATAGATATTTAAATAAATATTAATTTATTTAAATGTGAATGTGAATTTTGGATTTTATTTAAATAAATCTTAATTTATTTAAATGAGAGGGGGATAAAGCATTAAATGCTCGAAGACTTTGAGGGAAACCATTAAACGCTTAAGAAGACTTTAAGGGAAACCATTAAAGGTTTGAGAATACTCTAGAAGGAAGCCATTAAAGGCTTGAAGACTTTAAGGGAAACCATTAAAGGTTTCAAGTGGGTGAGGATAAATAGGATTTTAAATAAATAATTTATTTATTTAAAATTATGGTGAAACTTGCATTTGTAGGAAAATGCAAGTGGGTGGAGGAAAATATGATTTTTTAGATAAAATAAAAGATTTATTTTAGCCAAAAGGAGATGCAACTTGCATATGTTGTAAAATACAAGTGGGGTGAGGGAAATAGGGATTTTTAATTAAATGTAAATTTAATTGAATGGGAAAGGGGATTTTAATTAAATGTTGAATTTAATTAAAATGGAAAGGGGATTTTAATTAAATGTTGAATTTGATTAAAATGGCTAGAAAGGGATATTTAATTAACTATTGAATTCAATTAAAATCTAGAAGGGGATATTTAATTAAATGTTGAATTTAATTAAAACGACTAAAAGGGGATATTTAATTAAATATTGAATTTAATTAAAATGGCTTAGATAGAAGAAAGGGGGAATTAATAAATCTTTAATTTGATTAATGGTTGATTAGATGAAAAATGATGTTGATTAAATCTTAGTTTAGTCAATAGGCAGATTAGGGTAATTAAACAAATATAAATTCATTTAATTATATCTGAATCTTCCCCACCCTGCTCAATAGTCTCTTCATGGAGATCTTCCATCTCCAATTTTTCTTCCGACTCAGAAGAATAGTATGTTGATGGGTTGAAGTCTACCCGTAGAATACTTTCCTTCATGCCATCTTGCAGTTCCAGTTTTTGCATCGATGACTGCATCTCCATTCACTGGTTTCACAAATCCCCCAATTAGTTCTAAAAATCTCTCCTTCGACTCCAGAACATCCACCATTGGGGCTAACACAACCTCATAAATAAATCCATTGCACCAATGCCTCTCCAAAGTGAGGGATGCATATATCATCTCCAAAATAACCATATAAATTTCCTCCTCTACATTGAATAAATCTAGACCTTGATTTTCAACTGACTCTTCACAATGTGTGCAACTCAAAGCTACAAACAACGCCATCCTCAAATAATGACTGAACCTTTCTCCCTAATTACTCATATTCCCTCTCACTACTAATTCAAGCTACATGTCTTATGATAAGATCTTTAAATCTATTTGGGCAACAAGCAGCTCTTATCTCTTTGTCCAATGCTCTACGATTCTAATCTATATCTGATCTAGATCTTTGCCACTTGATTGGAATCCCTCCTGCCATCAGTTATATGAAAATTTCATCCTGGAATTCCGTAAAGACAAGTCGTCCTTACCTGCTTAGATGTCCAATCTCTTTGAACGTCCATTTAGATTCCATCACCTTGTCCCAATTCATGAACTTTCTAACTTGTTTTTTCTTTATGTTGCAATTAACTACTTCCTGTATGGCTTCTTTAATCTTGATCAATAATTTGTCCTTGGTTAGTGAAAATTCCTTGAATATTCTTCTATTCCTTTCTTTCCAAATGGGTCCTACTATCAAAGCTAGTCCTACTAACCAAACATCCCCCCATTTGGAATTAAAACTTTTGGGCCATGAGCTAAGGAAATCCTTCATCTCTTCATTCATGACCGTTTTCAATTCTACCATATTGAACAACCATTCTCAGCATGAGCTTGCCACCGAACATGTAAACAACAAATGATTAATTGATTCCTCATCCCTCATACACATGACACACCAACTTGGTCCGGCAATGCCTATAGATTTTAACCTATTCCCTGTCAATACTTTGTTGTGTAAGGAAATCCATAAAAAGGCGCCAGCCTTGGGTAAGTTTCTTTTATGCCAGCACAGTTTGTATGGCCATCACGGGTTCCTCAACCTACGCCTTTGCCCTTCGTATCCACACTTAACTTTGTATTCTCCTAATATGGAGGCACACCACGAAAGTGAATCTTTTGTTGCTGAATAAAACACCGGCCTTTGGTTCAAATAAAATTAAATTTGGCACAATGCTCTGAATTCCCTATATTTATGTCCTTCCACTTAACTTTGTCTCCTTCATGACCACCTCCTTCCATATAATTGACTACTTTTTATCCAACACATTCCTGAACTTGTTAAATCTAGTTGTGATCTTCGAATAGCTCTACCAAGGATCTTTCTCCCCCCCAGAAATCAAACCAAAAAATTTATTTTCTGTCATTCCCTATCTGCTAAGATAGGTGATCAGCGATGAGATTTCTACCTTCCCAAAGAAAATTCCACATGGTTGATCCTTTTTCAGCATTTGTCACCATGAAAATTTTGTTTGCCTCCTCTGAATCCAAATATTTGCTTCTCATAATTCTGCACCACAATCTCTCTGGGTTCTTGTACATCATCCATGATAATTTGGCTCCAAGGGCATTATTTTGAAGCTCCATTTTCCTGAGCCCTACCCCTCCATCCTCCTTAGAGAGGCAAGCAGTGTCCCAATTGATAAGAGGGATTTTTCTTTCCTCCTTTGCTCCTTCCCAGATAAATTTATTTAGCAACCCATCAAGCTTGCTACAAGCATAGCTCAACATCTTAAAACAAGACATACTGTAGATTGGAACTGCCAAAAGGACCGACCTGATCATCTGAATCCTACCCGCTTACGAAAGCCATCTGTTCTTCCACAACAAGGATTTTGCTTTACATTTATTGATTACTTCCTCACATATTTGAGTTTGCCTAACTCTCGCACTAATGGGGACCCCCAAGTATTTAAGCGGAAATGAGCCAATCTATAATTCCAACTTATTTACAATCTTGACTTGTAATTCTTTATTTGTATTCAAAAAATAAATCTGAGATTTCTTCTTGTTCATAAATTGACCTGAGGCGACTACATAAAAATCTACCGTATCCTTAATGACCATAGAGTCTTCCATCGATGCCATTCCAAAGAGGAGAGTATCATCTACAAATTGAGAATGACTTATAGGCTCGATTTGCAGATGGACTCTAATACCCCTCCACCTTCCCTACCTGCTATGATTTTTAATGCTTTTACTCAAAACTTCCGCCACCAACACAAACAGAAAAGGAGACAATGGCTCACCTTGTCTCAAACTATTAGTAGCCTCAAAAAAACCACAAACCAAACCATTTACCAATATAGAAAATCTTACTGTTGAAATGCAAAATTTAACGCATTTTATCCACTTGTGATCAAACCCAAATTTCCTTAAGAAATTGATAAGAAAACTCCAAATGACCCTATCATAGGCTTTAGATACATCTAACTTAATTGCCATACCTTTCAAATTTTTCTTTGACCATTGAATAAATAACTTCTGACACTAGCACAACACTATCTATGGTCTCTCTTCCTAGAGTAAAGCCATTTTGGTTTTCTGATATCAACTTAGGGAGAATCTTCTTCAATCTATTGGACATCACCTTAGCTATGATCTTATAGATTGTATTGCATAGAGATATAGGTTAGTAGTCCACCATTGTTACACAACTTTGCTTCTTAGGAACCAGTGTTATCATCGTATGGTTAATAGCCTTAACAAACTTCCTCCTCTTCCTAAATTCCTCAACCACCTTCCATATATCATACCCCATAAAATTCCAAAATTTCTGAAAAATTTCTACCGTAAAACCATCCGGTCCATGAGCTTTTTGAGGCTGGAGGGAAAATGTGGCTTCTTTCACTTCTTCGAGAGAATACGAACCTATCAACAAATAATTGTCTTCCTCGGATACAAAATTTGCTATAGAATCTTTCACCAAAGGACAAAAGCCAGTCACTGAATCAACACCTCTACCCAGAACCTCTTCAAAATGTTCGATGGTTGCACGTTAAATTTCCTTCGAGGACACACACCACCTGTCACTGTCATCTTTGATGGAAAAAATCTTATTGAGAGATCTTTTTGCCTTTACTGAGGCATGGAATTTTTTTGTGTTAGTGTCCTTCTGCAATCCACATCTCCCTGGATTTATCTCTCCAATAGTGCTCCTCCCTCTTTAAGATTTCAATATATTGACCTTTCATCATCTTTTCCAATTCATAATCATCATTTGACATACCTACTGCCATCACTCTAGAATTGAGCACTTCTAATTCCTCTTCTAATTTCAATTTTTCAGAGAAAATGTTTTTAAAAGATAATTTGTTCCAAATTTTAATCTTATGTTTTAGAAATTGCGTTTTCTTGACAAAACAATAACTAGGGGAACCTAAAAATGCTACCGCCTCTAGCCACCATTCCCTCAGTTTATCCAAGAAGCCTTCATCCCTCCACCACATGCTGAGAAACTTGAAATAATTTCTATGAATTTTCTTATCTTGCTCCAATTCCAAAACAAGAGGAAAATGATCAGATCCTGATTGAGGGATAATTGATGTGGAAATTTCAAACTAACCCGATATCCAGTAGTCGCCTACAAAAAATCTATCCAATCTCTTTGATATATTTGAAAAGTAAAGTCTCATGTTCGTCCAAGCAAACCTACCATTCGAAGGGATAATGTCAATCACTTTGATAGTTTCAATGAAGTCCCTAAAGTCATCCATAACTTTAGAGCTCTTTCTCAGTCCTCTGGACTTATCTTCCATCTCTAATAAAGCATTAAAATCCCCGGTTACAATAACATTGTTATTTGACAAGGTTTTCACAAACAAAGAAATCTCTTTCCAAATTTGAAGTTTTTCTTAAGTTTTAGTGGGGTCGTAGACATTAATAAGAGGAAAGACAATATAATCTATGTTGTTGTTAACATTACAAGCCATCCAATTGATGCAGTCTGATGGACATCAACCGTTTTTGGATTCCACATTATGCCCAACCCTCTAGACGCACATTTTGAATCCTGAAACAATCCTTCCCAATTGTACATAGATTTCAAAAATCCGAGGGATTTTTCATCACTTAGCTTGGTCTCTTGAAACAGAACAACATATGTGTTTAATTTATTAATTGCTCTCTTGACCAAGCATTTTTTGTCAGGGGTCGTTAATCCTATGACATTCCATGTTAGAATATTCATCTCCCGTCAAGGGAGGGACATCCTCCCTTGGTTCTCCTCATGAAATCCACAACACTTACAATTCCTTTTTCAGAGGCTCTTTCTTCTCTAACCTATTTGTGACTTATTTTGCCCCTACTCCCCTTGGCTCTCCTCGAAAGCACATTTTGTGGATTGACTCAAACACCTAGGATCCAAATTATCCAAACCATCACTTTGTTCTCTGAAATCCTCTAATTCTCTTACAAACTCGCCTTCTGAACTAGAAGAGGATACCCAGTCCTCAAAAAACACTTTTGTCTTCTTCTCCATTGAGTGTTGTTCAATAGAAATTGAAGCCTCTTTCATCTGGGCCTCAGATTCTTCCTTCCTGAGATTGTTGTTTTGGCCTGATATCGATCCTACAGAATCTTTCCACATACCCACAATGGAGGGGAGGTACAAGACTTCCTTTGTGGGATTAATCTTCTCCGCCCATTGTTGTTTGGGCTTTGTCTTCTGAAGAGGTATGTTCCAAGCTCTCTTGACAAACATTCTGCATTTGAATCCTGCATGAAATCTGCTACCACATCGGTTACAAACCATTATTCCTTTTTCAATCTCTACCTGATGCTTCCATTTGCCTTTCGAAGATATTAAAATGATAACAGAAGGAATCTCCTTGACTGCTACAATTTTTAATCGGGCATAAGTGTAAAGATCCTTTTCCACAATTTCCTCGTCTATTTCAAGAAGAGTACCCAATGAGTTGCCTATTTTCTCCAAACTCTGATCTCGCCAATATTCAATTGGAAGATTATACAATCTGATCCAAACCGGGTGATCATAAACCACCAACGGTAAGGGATTGAAGTTTGGAGCCCAAGGTTGTATATAAACTGGATGATCGCCTGCAAACCAGTTTTGTTTGCACAGAATATTATCCCTCTCCGTGTTGTCTGCAAAGACCACTACAAAGAAACTTCCTGGAATAAATTTAATCACCAGGCTCGTACCCCAACTCTTGGCAATCCATTCCTTAATTGTTGTTCTTGTCATTTTGGGCCCAATGACTCTCCCAATAATAGCCAGATCCACCCACAGGGATTTATCCTCTTCAATGTCACTGGACAAATCTATTGCACATCCCCATTCTCCCCGTCGCCATTAACGCCTAACCGGTTTTGCATAGAGGATCCTCCTGTCATTCTTTTGCTAAAAGGGGATATTTAATTAAATATTGAATTTAATTAAAATGGCTTAGATAGAAGAAAGGGGGAATAAATTAAATCTTTAATTTGATTAATGGTTGATTAGAAGAAAAAGGATATTGATTAAACCTTAGTTTAGTCAATAGGCGGATTAAGGTAATTAAACAAATATAAATTCATTTGATTAATTGTGCAAATTTTAGGTGTCTACACAGACATTTACGTGAAAGGAAGAGAATCAAAGAAAGCAATCAGAGGGTAACAATAGTAGCAGCCAGCATCAATATTGCTCAGCGATAAAAAGAGATCAACGTTAAAATATAGAAACTGCCTCGGCATTAATAAGAGCATTTTATTTTCAGTTTTGGGAAGAACGGAAGTCATAAGAGGCCGAAGGAGCTAAGAAGAAAAGACATCGCCACCGTTCTCGCAGAAGTATAATCAGACATAGTGTTCGGACTGAGACTAGAGACTAGAAAAAGCAGCGATCTTATAAAAAAATAAGCCACACCGCATAGTCAATATACTTGATGGCAAAGAATTAGAGGCCCATTCGATACATGTCTTCATCCCAATAATCAAAGGAACTATAGGATATAATCCACAAATTGGCACTTTAATCTACGAAGCTGCGAACTATCGTATACCAATACTAGACATTTCTTGTGCCCTTCATTCATAGCAAAGTCGCGTTAAGGATAGACGGGTATCTATTATAAGTGAAATACCTTGGAGTTTGGAATTTCTGATATCGAGCAAGAGAAGAAGATGTATATTGGAATAGAGGGAAGCCATCATGGCAATGGCTATGCAGGGGACAAAATGGCCTGCCCCATGTCATGTCATGCGATGAGTCCATGCGATGACGTGACCGCCCCGTCCAATCAAACCCCTCATGCCATCTCCAGTCCTTTTAGGACATTTTTTCATATTTTTTTGACAAGTCCGTGGGGGTTGGGGAAATGTTTTTTTTTTTAAGTATGATTATATTTTAAATGTAAAAAAAAAATACTTTCCTATAATCAATTTACTTTTAAGTTTTTTTTTAAATGTATGATTATATTTTTTAAATTGAAATAATTTATTTTAATATGTTTTTATAATTTTTTATTTTTTAGTTATATTTGTAAAATGATAATTAATAATTAATAATGTATTTAAAGTTTTTAAATAATAAGTTATTGTTTTTTTATGTTTGATTATATTTTTTAAAATTGAAATAATTTATTTAAATATTTTTTCTTAATTTTTTATTTATTATATTTTTTCGATTTTTTAAGCAATATTTGTGAAATAATAAATAAAATAAATTAATAGTCAATTATAATATTTAATTTTAAGTTAAAAACATTTTAAATTATTAAGTTTATTAAGTTTTATTATTAATTTTTAATCTTTTTAACCTACATTATTAAGTCATAATGTTTTTAAGTTTTATTAATTGTTTATTTATTTAGGTTTTTATAATTTAATTAATTAAAATTTACTTAGTATATTTTCTTTCTATGTTTATTATTATTATTATTTAATCAAATAATATATAAATTTAATCAAATATTTTAACAATTTTTTTGATAGAAAAAATATTTACATAGTTTGAATTTAATTTTTTTACTTGTGTGTAATTTATATACATTTTATTTTGTAAATTTGAGCAATAAGTAAAATTAATTCAAACTATAAAAACTTTAAAACATTCAAAGAAAATATACTAAATAAATATTGAACTTTAGAAGATGTCATACTTATTATAAAAATTATAAAAAAAATTAAAATAAAAATTATAAAAAAATTAAAATAAATTATTTCAATTTAAAAATATAATCATACTTTTAAAAAAAAAAATTCCCCAACCCCCACGGACTTGTCAAAAAAAAATGAAAAAATGTCCTAAAAGGACTGGAGATGGCACGGAAGGTTTGATTGGACGGGGCGGTCACGTCGCTCATGGCATGGCATGGCATGGGGCGGGCCATTTTGTCCCCTGCGTAGCCATTGCCCTTTTGTAGGGTATCATAATATTTATCCTCCAAAACTTGCCCATTTTTCCTAAAAGGCATCATTGACAACATAACTCAATTTGTCCAGAATCTTGAGGGAAGTCACCTGCCATGGTTTCAACAGTTTTTTCTGCACATTTCATTGCTTGAAACGTAAATTTGATTTATTAAATGGAATGAAAAACAACGGATTTTTTGATGGCGGAAACACAGAAATGGCATGCTCAGCTTGGGCCAAAAGCAAAGGACTTGAGGCAATCTCAGAAACACAAACATCTGAGTGGATAGAGACTATCATTGCCTCAGAATGCCAAGTCCAAGATGACATACAATCTAGCTGAATTGAGTATGTGCTCTAGCCTCTGCATTCATTCTTTTTTATAATTGAATTGTAATTTTTTGAACTGAGAGCAAGATTCACTACATTAATTCCATAATCGCTTAATGTGAGTTTTAGGGCAACAAAACTAGAGTGAGAGCTTTATCAAAAAAATTGAATTAGTTAAGTTTTTATACATAATAACCCAATTTTGGTACTGCATCGCTTGCATTGAATAATAGAATGTAACACCTCCCTTTCAACAAAGTCCTATTAGTATGTAACGCGCCTATTACATTGCATACGACATTTTATAAATCCTCACGTTTATTTCCAAATTCATCAACATTTCTTCTTCTAGAAAATAATCCCTAATCAACCCATCGTAAGTCTTCTTCGAATAGGAGGATGAAAATTTCATGAAATTTGTAACACCCCATAGAGCACCGACAGAACGCTAAGCGCCCTCCACATCGACCAAGAAAAGAAGAAATAGGAGCAAGGCACCCGCACAGAGTCTTGAACCCCTCACCATCTCCACGGTATAGACTACAACCATATGAGAACAAATTAATTCTCTCCTCTTTCCATGAGTAATTAATTTCTAACAGTAAGTCATGAATTTTTTATTGATGTCTCCATATGCAAACAATAATTGTTTTTTAATGCAGGACTTTTGTTTGATTTTCATTTATCCCTATTTCATGTATATATATACATGCAGAATCTATTGTATGGAGGCTATACTTGTGATTTAATTCTAATGAGAAAGTAAAGGCTCAACCAATGATATTTGGCAATCTAAAAACACCTCTCCTCACATATTTCAACATAGTATATTATAAAAACTTGCCTTATTAAAAAAAAAAAAGGATTCTCCTTGTGTTGCCGTCATTTATTGCTTCTCTGTGAAGATCTGACCTGTTTCTGTTGCAAGAATGGGAGCACGCCCTTCCTCATGCGTACACCATCACAAATTGAACACTGGCAATGACAAATCTAATCAACAACCAAAGCTCATTAAAACTTATTTGCACATCGATAAATTTGTTGTTACAGGCATGTCAGATGGAAACCACCCACAAAGAAATGTCCAGTGAAGTGGATATAAAATTCATGTTTTTCACTTACTTCAAATTATTAATTATTCTTTGTGAGCTAACAAGGAGACTATAATTTATGTATTTCTTGATTTTAGAACGTTGATTGTTATTTTCAGCTAAGTGTATTTTACAGGTTGTGCATTGCAACTGTGTATTAATGTAAGACTTTCAACTCAACTTCAGGATTGGCATTGCATTTCCAGAAAGAATATTGATAGATCAGTGCTTCTTACACAATTAGTATACTTTTTGCTTCAATCTAAAATATGCTAAGTGGGTAGATAAGATTCCAATCAATATGCTACAATACTCCCCCAAAAAGAAATTACTGTTAATGGTGGTTGAACATTTTCTCTATATTTTTGTTTTAAGTTGCAATACTTGTACCATAGTCCAAGTATTGTTGTGCTAACATACTATGATTTTTGTTTCTACTTGTATGGATTTAAGCCCAAAAGGATTTCCAACTTTTCTTTCTCCAACTCAATCATATTTATGTTATGAATTCCTCCTGTCAGCTAAATTTGTTAGTGGTTAGGAAAGATGATCAATGAAAATTTGTAAATTCTATATATCATTTACTGTTTATAACTATTGTATAAATTTGTTAGCCATCTAAAAAGAGAATTTATGTGATCGTGTAAAGCTTATAACAAGAGTTATTGACAAGAAGATTATAATATGTAACAAATTCAGGTGATTAAAACTATGCAATTTTTTTTTCTGAAATTAAGGGCCACTTCCAAAGTAATTTAAAATTTGTGGAGTAGCATTACAAGGCCAGTCTTACATTTCATTAGCTTGAAAAATTGTTTATCGGCAATAATTTAAATTTTGTGCCCCACATCCCAACAAACATACATTGTCCAATGGGGCTTCAGGATTCACCTTTGCTACACAAGATGCATGCACCATTGTATATTCATTGAAAGTCCAAAGAAATGATTGATGGGTTTTCCATTGATAGAGAAATGATATTTCTTATCACTGTGAAGTTCAATCTGAAAACTTCACAGATGTTGTTTTTGCCTCAAGCACAAAGCTCACATTCTCTACATTCTGCCATGTATGATGAAATAACATGATCTCCAGAGCTAAGCTCTGTAACCTCATGCCTCACACTTTCTACAACCCTGTAGTTACCTTTTAACTCAATCTTCATATCTAATGTGATTTATAAATTAAAATTGACCGTATCCTTGTTTTAGCTATGTATGGAATATAAGGTTGTGTTATGCATACCCAACACCTTCATGACCGAGAATCCTTGGAAACCAAGCTCCTCCATCTTATAATATTTTACACTGGTGCTCTTGAGCCATAAAAAACTTACAAAATTCCTACTAAACATTGTCATGATCAACAACAAATTGAAATCTAGAAAAGAATACTAAAATGTACACTTAACAAATATGTCAATGGGACTATATGTCAATGGGACTGTAAGTCAGTGCATCTGAGTAGACAAAAGGAGTTTTTAACAAATCACAGAAGAAGAATAAGGGTAGAGACAAACAAAACCAAAAAGCCTTGTTAAATCTGTGGATATTTATAACCATTCTTCTTTATCACTAAAATATCACAAACTGATTAAGGTCATACCTTGTCACTCTTAGATCATACGAGAATGAACATACATTAATAAGTTTCATGATATGACTTTTATACATTTTCAATAAAGTCTTCTAGAATGACCATCTTTTGGTATTAAAAGGCACAAAATGCATGGCCAACTCTGTCATATTTACCACTTAAATGTAGAGGTATGTTTTAAGGAAATTAATATGGGTATCATTTTATGGAGAGGGAATAAAAAGTTCTCAGTTAGTGTTATTGAGAATATGTAAGTCTCTTTTAAAATTAAGTAGTTCTATGAATTTTATTGCTTTTTTAATAGAGTTTCTTTTGTTTGTAACTGCTATTTTCGGCGGTGCTAGTTTAGGGAATTTTTTTCCATCTCTGTAGTTAGAAGATTTTGGGATAGTGATGTTTTTTTCCATCTCTGTAGTTAGAAGATTTTGGGATAGTGATGTTGTATGTGATAAAGAGATCAATGTCGCTATTTTTTGGGGGGAATGTAGAATAAACCTTGATTGCATCATGAAGTTTATTGGAAAGTTCCAACCTTTTCTGTTGCTCTTCTGTTGAAACATGTCTACATTCTTCCTATCAAAAACAAAACCTAACCATCAACCTATAATGATCATTCTGAATAGTCATTTGTCAATGACCATAAAGAAACATGCTCTATTGATTCTTTTAAATTTACTATTTAGTTTCTGCTTCACATTTCAAAAGTTAAACAACAACAAAATGAAAAACAAAATTCTCTTTTGCCAATTTCATGAACATCCCCTAAAGCCAGATGAGCATGCTTGGATGTTAATTTTCTTTATATTACCTTAGAACTGATAAAAGAAACTAGTTTGGTGTTCAAGGAAATTTCTTTTGAAACGAAAGATAAAAAAATATTCTAACATTCACGAATTGAAGATTAGGAATGGAAAAGGAAACTCAACCCAACACAGATATTGTTCACTAATAGGTAAACATGAAACATATAATTCAATAAAAGTTAAGATTTTTATTTTATAAATTGCATAATGTCAATAGATCTGGTCCAAAAAACTTCCCATGACAATTAACTAGCTTTGCATTTTGCCTTGGCCAATAATGGTAGCTTTCTGAACTACTACAATAACTGATCTCTTTGAGAGAACAAGAATATATCTAAATCTTGTATTTATCCTAACACCAAAAAATCATTTTGCAACAAAATCAAACTCATAAGTTCATGAAAACACTTCATGAACATAGAATTACCCCATTTTCATAGTTATCTTAAACAATATTTAAACAACGTAATATGTTACAGGTTTCAATTAAGGTGTTTCTCAACATGAAGCATGTATAATTAATCTAGACCTAGAAAAGACATATGCATTCAAGTGCTTATATTTTTTTAAATATCTGTATCTTATAGAAGTTAAATAGTTTATCAAAAACCAGGGTAATGAAAGAAAAGAAAAGCAAGCACATGACTTAACAACAGATTTGGTTTCATGTTCTTTTATGGGTTCCATTCCAAGTTTCATGCTACCATTATAATTACTGGACTACGATTCTTCCACATAGAAATTCACCTTTTTGCCATGTGTTTCTTTTCTTTATTAACTAAGAAAAGTAAATTGGCTCATGGGTTTTGAAGTTTTTTTTAATCTATTTGGTTGTCTCAATTGCTTTCTTTATACTGATAAGCTTATTAGTTCATCACAATATATTTATAGTGAGTAAAATTAATTGTCAATGGTGATTGTTTTGCTGCTATGATTTGAGCTACAACTCATTGCACAAAATTAAATATGCATTTCAAATATAAAGATTATTAACTCTTAGCTATTTCTCCTAATTTTGTAGGAATTCTAATATAGAAGCTGGGAACAATCAACAACTTACAATGCTATATGCATATTTATAATGCTCAATGCTATTTGATATGATACTTTAAGTTTTTGTAAACATAAAACCTTTCTAGCTCAATTGCTAAACTCAAAATTTTGGAGTTGTGTACCTCTTTCATGATGCCTTATCAATGATAATTATTTCAATATGAATTTTGTTAAATACTTCTATACTCAGCTTGACTAAATATCAATTTGGTATGACATTGAGATGTTTTATACAAGACAATACTATTGCACATTTATTACTTTGGAGACTATCTTTTTATTCTTGGTTGGTTTATTGTTAATTTGAACTCCTTAAAACTTGAAACCATTTGTATCTTGCCTAGATTATGCATTCTACATATTGTCTTTTTCTTTTGTATTAAGTTTGAAGTCCTTTAAAGTTCACACTAATTAAAATCTATCATTTGACTATAATCATCTAACTAGTTTCATAATATCTACTTCGTTGACCAAATCTTAACAAACATGATCAACTCTATAAATTGTCACGAATCGTTTTATTTAATATTGTGCAATTCAAAGATGTAATGTGATTTTGAAATTCAAAATAGATTAGATCATTCATAATCTAGTATGAGGAAATATAATATGCTTTTTACTCCTGCAAATGATATGAAATTCAATATTCTTTTGGGTTTGTCAATGCTAATAAAATTTTGAGTGCAAGTAATGCAGGATGAGGTGAAGGAGGTCGAAGGCGAGAACACGAATGAGGTAGAATTGCTTTTAACTGAATGACTTCAATAGAAAAGGGAATCTTTCACACACCACATTAGGATTTATAATTTGCATCTTGAAAATGTGGATGATTTAAATGACCTTATTTGAGTGTTTGTTCAAATTGAAATGATGAATTTGGAATGAGTAGTAGATTGATTTAAATAATTATACATGTGTATTGATTGTATGATGTGAGTGGCGATTGAATTGAATTTAAGTTGCATGAGTAATGGTGAAATATTAAGCTTTATGGTTAAAAGAGATAAAATGTGTAGATGATTCGAAAACGAATATCAACCCTAGGTTTTTATGTCCTTCTTGTTCAAGTATGTAAATGTATGAAAAGAGTACTTATGAGTTTAAATTTTGTAAATTGAATAATAGTCTAATATATATATATGAGAAATTTATTCAATCATATACATATATCAATAACCAATTATCGTGAAATTTGACTTCGTCAAATTGTTTTGTCTATTCATACGAAATTTGTTTAATAATAATTTGATCATCTATTTGTAAATATTGAATATGTATGTATGAAATTAAATTAGGAAATGAAAATCTGATATATATATTTCTTTATCAAAGAAAAGGTTTATTAAAGAATATATTAAAAACAAAGTTTAATGTTTAATGAAAAGTCATTTATAAATTATAAAACATACCATATTATAAATATAATATTAAACATAATAATATAAGGTGGCGGGTTGAAAAAGGTGGTCGACCATTTGAAGCAAATGGAAGAGCCGCCTTGGTCGGTGTGTAAACAGACTCCTCCACCCACGGTAGCCGCTTTGGTCGGTTTGATAACAGTCTCCCTCCATCCATGGTGGCCGCTACCAAAGCATTAACGCAGGTCAAATGCGGTGGGAGGCAATAAGGTAAGATGTTTAAAGTAGGCGTAGCTTAAGGGAGATACTACCAACTACCACTACTCCCATTTGAAACGTGAACGTGTAAAACACTCCCACGACTTGGCATGCAACATCACTCTGCGGTGGATAAGCTGAAGTCGACAGATTCCATGCAGCAATCAAGCTCCAACTGAAATGGTTGGAAGCTTTAAACAATAAGACTCAAACTTGCCACAAAACAAGGATGGTATTTAATCCATAAGACTGCGTGGAGAATATAGTTACAACCACATGACAATAGAAATAATGGAACAGTAAATAAGACCCAGAGGATAGTAGCAAACATAGCCAAGATTAGAATAAATAGACGTATGCACACACTCATTCATTTCATTCTTTCTCACACGAGATAAGAAGAGCGATAATTTCTTGAAGGAGAGTAAGAATAGTTCGATAGAGAGTTAGAATAGTTTGATAGAAAGGAAGAATAGTTTGATAGAGAAGAAAAATAGTTTGATAGAGAGGAAGAATAGTTGGATAATATCGTAGAGATTGAGCGATAGAAAGATAGTTGGATAGAGATAAGATTAGTTGGAGAGAAAGAGAGACTTGCGATCAAGGCGTGGAATCATTGACGAAGAACAACAAGGTCAAAAGCTTACAATCCACTCTAAGTTTCCAAGAGGTTAGAATCCTTTGTTTATGTTTTATTTTATTTGTTAAATTTGGTATAAAATGTGTAGAAATGGAAGTTTAGATAATAGATATGTATGTCCAAATGGGTATCAATTATTAATATCGTATTTGAAATGCGTTATAAACCATTGTGGAATAGAAGAAAAGAATTTAGAGAAAAGATGTTGTTAATATCGTATTTTGCACAAAAATAATTAGTTTAAATTCTATTTTTAGAATGTGTTTGCGTACTTTTGTTTACATATGAGATTAATTTCATACATGTTTAACACCTTCTATTATATGTACTTTATTTTGGTCAAAAGATTGATTTTTAAGATTATTGCTTATAAAAGTTTATCGTTTTTATGAAAGATTGTCTTCGAAAGATATATTAGACAAGTAATGATTAGTAAGCAACAAAAATGATATCTCTATTTTTGTTTTAAAAGAAAGATTGTATTCTCAAAAGAATTTGTGTTTGAGGGAATCAAGCTAGGGTTAAGCTTGAGTTGGAAAAATTTACCTTTCGGGACGGGTGCCGAATGTGGATGCTTTAGGGAGAATAGTTGCTTTTTCCAACTATTATTTTGCTGTGCATGGCATATACTTGGCCGAGTTATTGTTTGAATTATCCGTAGAAAAAGATGGAAATTCCTTATTTATACTCTCTACCATATCCTAGTATGATAGCAAATGCTTGTTTCTTAGAATGAACCAGGAAAAATGAAAATGCATATATTATCTAGGCATGCACCAGATTCCCTCTTGCTTTCGAATTCTTTGGTTAAACCAATTCGTGCAGGGTCGGGTATTCTTGATTGACCAAGAATTCTGGGGAAGCGTAAGCTTCAAGGTTGGGCGGGAAAAGTGCCTGATTCTTGTTCTCGTCTGCGTTCGAAAGACAGAAGGAAGTGACTCAGACTAAAGATCGACGGATGCATCTTTTTGTATATTCTTAAGGCAATTTGGAAGCCTAAGTAGGAAATAAGAACTTCTTTGTATTGGATATTGTATTATTCATGTGCATTATTATGATATATTCGATGTTTGCTTATAACTTGTATAAAATATGCTTAGAGATTGAAATTTTAAGTTTATTTATGAATAAAGCGTAGTTTAGGGTTGGATCCTAGATTGACGGTTGGATCCTAGATTGACATCTTTACATAAATAAAGACTTTTATTAGTTGTATTGACAAAGAACTATAGTTTACTTGTTTTTAGCTAATGGCAGGGACTCATACTGTCTCACAGCTCTTGTTTTAGGTTGTTTTTGTTGAGTTAAATTAAATCTTCTTCAATTTTTCTTTTTCTTAATCATTTTGACAAGTGGATGTTTTACTTGTCAAAAATCTAGGAATAGTAGTTTAAATTTAATAAAGTTTAGAGGCACATTTTATTATTTTCATTATAGAATTTCAGTTTGTTGAATTGAATTTTTCAAAGGAAAATAAATAAATAAAGATATATTATTTATTATTTATTTATTAATATATATAATTTTATAATTTAATCTTTATTTTTTTTTTTAAATATTGTTATATTATAAAACTATATATTAAATATGTTATATTTTCTATATTGACATGTGCTATATATATAATTTTAATTTTATTTAATTATTTATTAATCTAATAAGTTAATTGTATGCTAAGATTATTTGATTTTTTCTAATTATCATTTTGCTTTTATATATTTAGACTTTACATTTTTTTTTCTATTTTAATTTATTAGATTCAAATTTGAGATCATTCTAACTTTTTGTGTCAGTTTTATGAAATTACAATAATTTTATATGAATATTTGATTTATTAGTAGTGATAGTTTACCTTTTTATTAATGTTACTATTGTTTAATATTAATTATACATTTTACACATGCTTTCTTTATATTATAATTCTAATAAACCAATTTTATCTATATATTTATTATCTTAATAAACTAATTATATATTAAGGTTGCTTGATTTATTTAGAATTATTATTTTGATTTTATATATTTTGACTTTAGATTTTTGTTTACTGTATTATAGTTTTTAATTTAGATATAAAATTGAAATCATTCTAATTATTTATATCAATTCTATGAAATTACAATAATTGATTTTTTCTCAACATCTCTTTTTCACCTATTCATAATGATATCTTATTTATTAGTGGTGACTTTCATACAATATATCCTTACCATCACTATTACTTGCCTCTCTATCTCTCTTTTCCCCCTTTCTATATCTTTGTACTTATTTTCACTCACCTCTCTATTTATCTCCTTCCCTCTCTATTTATATATCTCTTCCTCTCTATCTCTCTACATATGTCTCCCTCTCACATATATACACTAAAATGCCCTATTTATCCCTCTCTATCTTTAGCTCCATGTCTCTATCTTCACATCCTTCGTCTCTTGCTACTACCTCTCTCTCTCTCTCTCTCTCTCTCTCTCTCTCTCTCTCTCTCTCTCTCTCTCTCTCACACACACACACACACACACTCTTACATTTTCTATCTCTATCTCCCTATATGTTACTTCCCCTCTCTATCTCATTATATCTCCCTTTATTTATTTTACTCCCTCTTTCACTCTCTATCCCGGGAGAATACTGAACTGCTCAAACTGCAACTCCCTCCCTCGAAACACCCTTCCTCCACTTGTTGAGCTATCTCACCCCATCTATTAAGCTGTCTCTCCACTCCCATCTCTCTCTCTCTCTCTCTCTCTCTCTCTCTCTCTCTCTCTCTCTCTCTCTCTCTCTCTCTCATTTCCATATGTCACCTCAAATATCCTACTCTATATCTCCATATCTCTATCTCCCTCTCACTCATCTTTCTATTTCTTTGTATCCATTTCTTTCTCCACCTATCAGATTTTTATCTCTTTATCTATTTCCCTACCTCTCTATCTCTTTTTATTTTCTTATCCCTCTTTCTATATCACCCTCCCTCCCTCTCTCTCTCACTCTTTCCTCTAGTTATCTATTCCTATATCTCACTCCACTCCCTCCTTATCCCCCCCCCCCTCTCTCTCTCCATCTCTATTTTTCTATCTCTACCCTATGTTTGTATGCCAGATTTATTTGTCTTTCTAAATATCTCTTCCTCTCCCCCTCTCTATATCTCCTTATATCTCCAACTTTTGATCACTTTATCTCACTATATATATATATATATATCTCCCTCTTCCTCTTCCTCTATATCGAGCTCTATCTCTCCCTCTATCTTCATCTCTACCTCTATAGTCCTCTCCCTCTTCTATATCTCCTTATACCTCTAATTATCTACTACTCTATCTCATCATCTATATTTCTCTATCCCCCCCCCCTCTCTCTCTCTCCCCCCCTATTTCTCTCTCCCTTTATCTATCCCTCACTCCATCTCTATTTATCTATATCTACCCTATGTTTGTATGCCTTTTTATTTGTCTTTCTAAATATCTCTCCCTCTCCCTCTCTCTCTATATCTCCTTATATCTCCAACTTTTGATCTCTCTCTCTCTCTCTCTCTCTCTCTCTCTCTCTCTCTCTCTCTCTCTCTCTCTCTCTCTCTCTCTCTCTCTCTCCTCTTCCTCTATATCAAGCTTTATCTCTCCCTCTATCTTCATCTCTACCTCTATAGTCCTCTCCCTCTTCTATATCTCCTTATACCTCTAATTCTCTACTACTCTATCTCATCATCTATATCTCTCTATCTCCACCTATCCCTCTTTCTCCCTTTCCCTCTATCTTCATCTCTATCTCTATCTTCTTTCCCCACCCTCTATCTTTAGATATGTCTCCCTCTCTCTATCCATCTCTCTTTGTCTTCATCTCTACCTTTATCTTCTCGTCTATGTTAGGGTTCCCACAGATACTGAGAGGGGGGGGTGAATCAGTATCTGACCGGTAATAAAATTTTCTTAAAACTAAATATGCAGAATATAAAGTAACAGTATACCGGTATGCAAGAATTAATATAAATAACAGAATCAAAAACATCCACATGAAAAGAACACCATAACACAAGATGTTTAACGAGGAAACCCGGTGTGGGAAAAACCTCGGTGGGATTTGTGACCCACAATATTCACTTACTAGCCAATAAGAGAATATTACTTACAATAGGGGCCTGCACATGCAGGAAGGCCAACTGCCTAGAGCTCACTGCTCAATAAGAAGTCACACTGACTTGCAATGAGGATTTACACAAATCCAATATTTTGTACTGCTTTACAATAGCATCTTCAATGCCAGATTCAGTACCGGTTCTTGCTTTGTTCTTTACATATACCCTTGTCCTACAATTCGCACATTAGGTCTGCCTTATAATTTATTTATACTTCCTATCCATATCCTACAAATGCCTACAATGATCTCTTTTATATACAAGAGTCATTTTACAATTTGCCAAGTCGGCTTACAATGATAAACAAAATATTACATATCAAAAATCCTATCGGCCTTTGTGCCGGTATACATATTTCCTTCTGTGCCAGTGTACATCTTCTGTGCCGGTGTCGGTGTAGATTGATTTTGTTGATGTCGGTGCACTGTTTTGTTTGAGTAATACTTTGCCGGTATAATGTCTTGCCAGTGCCATAGGATTGCAAGGTTGCCTAAGTAATGCTTTGCCGATGCCATAGGATTGAAAGGTTGCCTGAGTGATGCTTTGCCGGTGCCATAGGATTGCAAGGTTGCCTGAGTAATGCTTTGTCGGTGCCATAGGATTGCAAGGTTGCCTGAGTAATGCTTTGCCGATGCCATAGGATTGCAAGGTTGCCATCAATGACAAAACCTTCAATCACACACAATGTCTCATTGGAGTGTCCATATGCCAACAGTCTAGACTCTCTCTCTCTCTCTCTCTCTCTCTCTCTCTCTCTCTCTCTCTCTCTCTCTCTCTCTAGCCTTATATATCTATATCTCTTTTCCTTTATAGCTTTATCTTTCCACATCTCTTTTTCCATATCTCCCTCTATCTCTATCTCATTATCTCTCGATCTCTTTCTGCCCCTATATCTCTCTATATCTCTACCTCTTTTTATATATTACTTCCTATCTCCATGTTTATATTTTTTATCTTTCCATCTAGAGATGGAAAAGATAAAAATAGAGAGGAGAGAGGAGAGAATGAGAGATGGAGAGATAAAAAATATAAAGATGGAGATAGGAAGTAATATATGAAAAGAGGTAGAGACATATAGAGATATGGGGGTAGAGAGAGATCGAGAGATAATGAGATAGAGATAGAGGGAGATATGGAAAAAGATATGTGGAAAGATAAAGCAATAAAGGCAAAGAGTTGTAGATATATAGGGCTAGGAAGAAGTAAAGATAGAGAGAGAGAGAGAGAGAGAGAGAGAGGGGGTGTAGACGAGAAGATAGAGGTAGAGATGAATATAAAGAGAGATGGATAGAGAGAGGGAGACATGTCTAAAGATAGAGGGGGGAAAAGAAGATAGAGATAGAGATGAAGATAGAGGGAAAGAGAGAAAGAGGGATAGGGGGAGATAGAGAGATATAGATGATGAGATAGAGTAGTAGAGAATTAGAGGTATAAGGAGATATAGAAGAGGGAGAGGACTATAAAGGTAGAGATGAAGATAGAGGGAGAGATAGAGCTTGATATAGAGGAAGAGGAAGAGGGAGAGATAGAGAGAGAGATATAGTGAGATAAAGTGATCAAAAGTTGGGGATACAAGGATATATAGAGAGGGGGAGAGGGAGAGATATTTAGAAAGACAAATAAAAAGGCATACAAACATAGGGTAGATATATATAAATAGAGATGGAGTGAGGGGTAGAGAGAGAGAGAGAGAGAGAGAGAGAGATGGGGATAAATAACGGGGGGAAAGAGATAGATAGAGAGAGAGGGAGGGATGGTGATATAGAAAGATGGATGAGAAAATAAAAAGAGATAGAGAGGTAGGGAAATAGATAAAGAGATAAAAAGCTGATAAGTGGAGAAAGAAATGGATATAAAGAAATAGAAAGATGAGTGAGAGGGAGATAGAGGGTAATATATAAAAAATATAAGCAAATGTGAACCATTTCAATATGAGAAATCCTCCTTTTTTGGATCAAAGGTTGATAATTGTTTAGAGGTAATGCAAGATGATTGCATTAATCTTAGCCATTCAATTTCTATCATTTTAATTGGTCGAAAGTTTTTTTGTCCACTTGCATTTATTGAATGCATGACTATGGCCTGTCTTCTACCATGCAACTGGCTCCTAGTATTTTCCCCCTCTATATCTCCTTATATCTCCACCTTTTGATCTCTCTCTCTCTCTCTCTCTCTCTCTCTCTCTCTCTCTCTCTCTCTCTCTCTCTCTCTCTCTCTCTCTCTCTCTCTCTCCCTCTTCCTCTTCCTCTATATCAAGCTCTATCTCTCCCTCTTCTATAGCTCCTTATACCTCTAATTCTCTACTACTCTATCTCATCGTCTATATCTCTCTATCTCCCCCTATCCCTCTTTCTCTCTTTCCCTCTATCTTCATCTCTATCTCTATCTTCTTCCCCCCCCCCTCTATCTTTAGACATGTCCCCCTCTCTCTATCCATCTCTCTTTATATTCATCTCTACCTCTATCTTCTCGTCTACACTTCTCTCTCTCTCTCTCTCTCCCTCTCTCTCTCTCTCTCTCTCTCCTTCTTCCTAGCCCTATATATCTGTATCTCTTTGCCTTTATAGCTTTATCTTTCCACATCTCTATTTCTATATCTTCGTCTATCTCTATCTCATTATCTTTGGATCTCTCTCTACCCCCATATCTCTCTATATCTCTACCTGTTTTTATATATTACTTCCTATCTCCATCTTTATATTTATCTCTGTACAAGGACACTTTGTGGCGTTTACCTTCAGATTGGGTTGCAGCCATCAAAGAAGTAGTTTGGAGATACCACCAGCCCAACATAAGGTTATTTTGACAGTCTTTTATTAGCCGCTGGGAAGGATGAAGAGTTTGCCCAACTTCAAAGAATCTGCAAGAGTTTGAGCGGCAAAAATCGACAACTCCTGTAGCCGAATATTTGATTCTATCAGTAGGGTTTTATGTAAAATAGGGACATTTAACTAAAGGATTATTGCAAAGGTTGTAATGCTGTTGAGCTGGGACGTGTTCTTTCACAGGTCAATAGAAGTTCAATACTGAATGAATATCATGCAAAATATTCAGAGTGGACTATAAAAGCTTCAGATGTATTAAAGTTAGATTTATGATAAAATTGTATTTGTGATTTTTATATGAACAACTTCTATGAGTTTAATGAAATTTAGTCGGTTTGCCTTATACATTATTGTCAACACTTTATGATTATGTATGCAATGCAAACTCTATGAAATCTGAAAATAGAACTTCTGGCTTCTTTGGTTAAGAAAACATTGTCAAGCCTGAATCTGGAACGTTATATCATAAAACCAATGCACATTGGAAGGGCATAAACTTGCAATGAAAAATCTCCTTCAAATTCAGAAGCTTGCAAAGTGTTTGTCTTAATGTCTGTGCACTTAATTAAGGATAAAGGTGCAAAATAATTTGGTACAAACAGGGTAGCATCTTACAAACCCTAAAGATGAAGGATAAAGGTCAAGCACAAATCTGTTTGGAATGTAAGAAAGTCAATTTCACTATTTTGTGTAAGGAAATTGAAGATAGAAAAACAAAATAACAAAGCATACATAAAATAAAAAATAAGATGAAGTAAAATAGAGAAATTCAATGCTTGATTTTTATTGATAAAGTAATGTTTATTTATACAAATATGTAGTGAACAAATTTTTCATAAATCTATTATACAAACTGACAACTAACTACAGAGGAATGGCAACTAATTAGAGAAGGATGATAGACCTATGTTAGTCATTGTTTGCAACTCAAACTCTTTTCCACATACGCAACACACATGATTCAATTTTGACTTATTCTAACACTCCCCTTTAAGGAATAAATGAATTTAGATGGACTCCTAACAAATCTCTACATAATACAAAACTGACTAGCTACATAAACAAAACAATACATTATATAGAAGCTATTCTTAGAAAATAGTTCATAGACCAGTAAGACTTCTTCAAGTTGCTCCCAACTACTGGTATAACCAAGCAACTATAATCCATGTTCTCAACATCATTGGACACCATTTGTACATGAAGTGTCTCATCACTCTCGTAAAGGCATGATGCTGAGCTTCTAGATTTTTAGATCTCTCCTGAACTATTGGACACCAATCCTCACATGTATGTCTTATAACTTCAATGAGGTATAGTCCCTTTGATCTGTTAGCGCCTTAGATTATGGAGCAACTATCTAGCCTCTACTACATCTTTTCGTATCTTCAAAGCATTGACTGTAATGTCCCTATTTGGGATTTACCTTGATTTAACCCCGAAACACCAATTATAAATTAAAGTTAGAATTGTAATATATTTATAAATATAATTTCATCAATTCTAATTTTTTTTTACTATAATAGTTAAATCATAATGCTAAGAATAATTTTGAAAGATGGAATAAATCCTAATGACGTTCTTTGATTTATATACTTGATATATGTGCTTTTATATTGTAGACTTCTACTCTACTAGATAGGTCCGAATCTGACAGTAAATGGGTCCATGCATTTATAATGATCGTTGGCACTGGCTACGCAGCGGACAAAATGGCCCGCCCCATGCCATGCCTTCTCCATGCCCCCCCATGCCATGTAATGTGATGTGGTGGCTCTTTCTTTCACGCACATCACATCAATACCTGCAGTCGGTTTGTCCCTGCAGTCCGTTCAGCCTCTCTTTCCCCATAAAACAAATTAAATGGTTTGTTTTTGTTTTTTGGAAAAAAAAATTCAAATCATTTTCATTCTAACTTGTATCTTTTACAGTGAAATTATAAATAATGTAAGTAATAATATAATACAAATAATTTAAAGATATCTATAATTTTTTTTTAATAATAATTTAAAAGATAAATCATAAAATTATTTAATAAAGAAAAAAAAAATTGTTTAAGAAAAAAAATTTAGATTGAAATTAAAAATTTTACTTTAATTTGTTTTTAATAAATTAATGATGTTAACAAATTTAAATATAAATTTATTATTTTTTTGAAATAATAAAATATATTAAATATTAACTTATTATCTTAAAATATATTAAATATTAACTTATTAGAATGCTATTATTTTTTTTATTTTTTTTTTAAATTATTTTAACTAGTCATAAATTTATTTTAATTTGTGGTAACTTATAATCTTAAAATATATTAAATATAAAATTATAATAATTAAATTATAAAAAATTATTATAAATTAAAATAAATGATTGTTATCATTTTTTTTTATCCTTTATTAATTATTCTTTATCATTATAATTTTTATTGAAAAAATTATGAATACAATACAAATAAATGATTTTTATCCTTTTTTTATATAATTCTTTATTAATTTTTTTTAATAAAGATTATATTCTTTATTAATTATTTTTTATTAATGAGGAAGATTCATTTAGGGTTTGGAATTAGTCTTATTAATCTTTGGAGATCCTAAAATAGTAGAAATATAATTGATAGCTACATAATTATCAATAACCCTAAATCCTAAGCTTAATCATAAAACTAACCCTAACCCTAATCATCTAATCCTAACCTCAACCATAATGTAAATCCTAACCCTAACCATAACCATATTTCTAATCATAATCCCAAGTAACCCTAACCCTAACCATGTTGTATAACCTTATGATAGTCATGATGTAAATCGTAACCATAACCTCCTAACCCTAACCATAAGACTAGCATTAAAATTATACAAATTATTATAATTTAAATAAAAGATTTTTATGGTTTTTTATATTATTCGTTATTAAGTATTTTGATTATTATAGTTTTTATTTTTACTAAAAAATTATTACCCAGAGAGACGTAACCCTACAGTGGCACCCAGAAGAGGAATGAAAGTCCGTGTAAACTATTGAAAAGTCAAAGCACCGGTAGCACTATCATCGTTTGGGTGAGATCGGTTTCCTCCTTTTGGAGTTGATAATTAAAAACTTCAACATTAATTTGTGGCTTTTAATTCCAAGCATCAAATAGATGGAGAAAGCCATTCCCCTCCACCGCTACCACTCCTCTTGCCTTCATCTGCTTCATAGAGGTTCTGTACTCCATTTATTAAAGTAGCACACAATTTACTGAGATGATGTTGGGATGGACAATTCTGGAGCTAGACTGGAAATTAGGGAAAAATTGCATGAAAGAGGCTGAACTTTGAATAATTCCATTAACTCTTTGGTGACTAAGAAACCTACCAATAAAATGAAATGGGGAGAGGTGATAACCATTTTTAAATAGATACAAATATAAATCAATCATGGTAACATTGTAATACATGTTGTCATTATATAATATAACAAAAGGAAATACAACCACATCATTCAATTAAATTTGATTTAAATTGATTGAATTACTTTAATTAGGTTGATTAGTTTTAACTACTTTAAGAGTTTTATAAATCAAATGTATAAATACTACATGTGGATCAATAAGATCAAATTGTTTCCTAAATCTGGTTTTTCCTTTTCAAGTAATGGTTTATAAAAGAACTATTTTGGTGCCAAATCCATCTGTGGGTATTATCATCATTTTTAATTTAAAAACTAGATTGAACCATATTCTTAAATAAACACTAAACCTAATAGAAGTCTATCTTAAATAAAAACTAAACCACATTTAATTGAAATAACCCCTATCCTAATTAAACAATAAAAATATATTCAACCAAACCATAATATAATACTAAAATAGTAACCTTCAACAAAACAAAAACAAAACAAAATTAAAACCTAACACTCAACCCACACTAAAACAAATCAAACCCTAACCCTAACACTTATCAAATGTAAAGCCTAACCCTAAACCAAATTAAAACAAAAGCATAAACCAAACCAAACCTTCATTTTAAGACTCACAAACCTATCTCTTAATGAAATTCAACCATAACCCTACTTTTAAACACAATTGCACCCTAAACCTAATATTACAAACAAAAAAAACTAAACCTAAAATTGAAGATTAACTATATACCATATAGATAACACCTTAACACTTACCCTAAAAGTATTCTAAATTGATACTTAATCTCCACCCTTACCAAATTTAACTCTAACCTAACATTGTACAAAATTGAATCTCAACCTTACACATAATAAAACATGAAACCAAATTGAACCCTAACCCTACATCAAAGTGAACATATCTAGGCTAGGTAATGTATTATTGATGCATGGCAAAACATTAGTCATGATTGATGGATGATGTAGCTTGCTTGACTATCTTCATAAACATCATCATGCAGCTAAGTTATAAAGAAAAATATGTTGGAACATAAAACATCAACATGCCCATGCAACTAAAATAATGAGTAATAATAAAATATTAAGTGAAAATAAAATGTATGATTACTATTATTATAACTAATACCACATAAAAATATCATCATAAATAATAATGGTTATGATTTAATCGAGATTAATTATTTTGACCCTAATCATAAAAATAAACAGAATTGAACTTTGACCATAAACCAAATCAAACCCTAATACTTATAAATTCTAAATTTTAAATTCTACCAAAATTTAACTAGAACACTAAAAAAAACTACACCATTTAGTGAACATAAATCCTAAACCAAAATATACCCTAACCCTACACCACAACATAAATATTTAACCAAATTGTACCCTAACACTAAAACAAATTGAACTCTAACCCTAAATGAAATCGAATATCATCCATTAAACTAATTAAATATTAAACCTAACTAAATCTTAATTGCAAACCTAAACCAAATTGTACCCTAACCCATCGTAATTGAATCGTAAACTAAATTGAACGATAACCCTAAACCAAACATGTTGTGCCTAAACCTAATGTTAAATCATATTAAACCCTAATTATGAATGTAATTCAACCCTAACATTAAAACTTGACATAATTGAAACCTATTTCCAGTACTAGAAACCGAATTGAACTGTAACCCTAAACTTAATTAAATAATAAGACTTGGGTTGGACCCAAACATTAAATCAAATTGAAACCTACCCCTTACAAAACCCTTATGCAAATTAAACTCTAACCCTTATTAAACAATAACCCAAATTGAACTCCAATTAAATTTAACTAAACAATAAACCATATTGAACACTAAATAACACAAAACCTTAAAAATTTAACCCTAACCCCATACTATATTGAAGCTAAATCCTAAACCAAATTTGACCCTATCCCCAACATTAAACCAAATTGATTGCTACCGATTCAACCCTAACATATAATTTAATTGAAAATAAAATAAAAATTCAACCATAACCTTAAACCTAAATAAATTATGAAGCAAATTGAACCTTGACTACAAACCAAATTGAATCTTAACCTTAATGATAAATCAAATCAAATGCTAACCGTAAACCATATTGTATTCTAACTTTTACACTGAACCTAATAAAACAAATCACAAATTGAATAAATCAAGTGTATCTTCTCTAAGGTTGCCAACACTAAACCAAACTAAACCTTGACCATAAAATTAAACAAAATTGATGGTTAACCATAAACTAATTTAAATCCTAACATTAATCTCAATTAAAAATTAAACCAATTTCAACGCGAATCCAAATTCAAATTAAACATTCACCTTAATAGTTATCCTATCCAAATTCGACACTAAACCATATTGAACCCTCAAATATAAATCTCAAAAATATCAATTAGAACATGCTACTAATATTCATATAGTTCCTTTATTTATTAATATATTTCTCTTATGTGTTTGGGGTCACATGCTACTAATATTCATATAGTTCCTTTATTTATTAATATATTTCTCTTATATGTTTGGGGTGGCATTGCTACTAGCATATATATCTTATTCGAGGCGTTTAATTTTTTCATTCAACTTTGATATAAAAAAAATATTAAATTCAAAAAATTCAAAAAATATTAAATTGAAAAAATTCAACACCTTGATTTATCTCAGCGTAATTCATATATCTTAAAACAAAAGATATATATGCTAGTTATATTATATTGATAATAAAAAATACTAATCTTGTAAAAACTATAATAATAAAAATAATTAATAAAGAATAATATAAAAAAAAATAACAATCATTTATTTTAATTTATAATAATTTGTATAATTTTAATTGTTAAAATTTTATATTTAATATATTTTAAGATAATAAGTTACAATAAGTTAAAAATAAATTTATGACAAGTTAAAATAATTTTATTATTTCAAAAAAATAATAAATTTAAATTTAAATGTTTTAACATCTTTAATAAACTAAAGTAAATAAATAATTTTATTGTAAAAGATACAAGTTAGAATGAAAATGATTTGTAAAAAAAAAAAATTCAAAAACGAAAAAAAAAAAAAGCATTTAATTTGTTTTACAGAGAAAGAGAGGCTGAACGGAGTGCAGGAACAAACTAACTGCAGGTACTGATGTGATGTGCGCGAAAGAAAGAGCGGGGCATGGAGAAGGCATGGCATGGGGCGTGCCATTTTGTCCGCTGCGTAGCCAGTGCCTCAGCAGACTATCCCGACGGGTGAAAGTAAATGAAAATTTTTGTAGCAGCTTACCGGGAAAATGGGGAAAATCAGGCACATATCTACCAGCTGCATTCTTAATTGTGCATTTATGCCTGTACTTTGCACTCTTCATTTTTCCTGTGTGCCTAATTAAATTATTTTTTTCAAAATTTGCTTAAAACCCTAGGAAAATTTTAAACAGCCAATTAGAAAATGTTTAAAATGGTAGAAAAAATATTTTAAAAATCTTTTTAATGAAAAAATAACAGGATACCATAGTTTATTTCAAAGTTCTTGTTTCAAAAAATTGCAATGAATAAATTAATGGTAATCGTTGTAAACAAATATTTTCAATTTTCAATTTGAGAGTTGGGTTGCAATATACCTTGCATAATAATAATAGTAAATATTTTCAAAAATAAAATAAATAAACCCCAACAAAAAATGAAACAGCCAATGATAGATCAAAAAATTAATAATTTTTAAAATAATTTAATAAGAATAAAAATGAAACTTTGATATAAGATTAAATTTTTCAAATTGCACAGTTATCAAAGCATAAATATTATATATAATTATTTTACCCCAAAAAGTCATTTGGGTTGTTTCATCTTTGAGCAGATTTATTTCCTACTTGCAAGAACTTAAGGTGATGTGAGATTATTTGATAATTCTAACCCACAAACAGTAATTTCGTTTTTCTTTTCTTTGAACATATTCATTTCTCCGTTACAAGAATTTTTAGACCATCATAAATAGTAGTGTACCCAACGCGGCCAAAAAAATTTTGGGAATCGAGTTCATTGACGGGGCAATAAAATTGCAAGTGGCTACAAGGATTTCAAAGTCGTGGGAGAGTACGAAAACAAGCGAAGACAAAATAAAATGGTGGATAAAAATAGGTAGCGATGGCCAAAAACAACGCAAAAAGCGATGAACGAACAATATTTGTTCGATCGTCTTGCAACGGTACTTAGGTTAGGACAGTTGTAGATATACATTTTTAGGCAGTTCATTTCATATAAAGAGTCATATTAGAAATGGACGAGCTAATTTATCCGATCAACGGACCAACCTGCTCAATATGGGATGCAAGATGATTGGGAGAATCGTGTGCGTATATTACATTTTGCTATTTCTTTTTCTTTTGCACCATCATTTGCGTTCTCTTCGGTACTAGGGGAAGAGCACCAGTAGCCATCATAGCTAACTTCGCGCACCCACAAATCTTAAACGGTACATCGGATTTTGATTTATTTTTTTAGTAGTTTTCGTATGTGACTTAACTGTTTATAGCTATTGATCTGGCTTCTGGGTAGTAACGATGCACGCGGTGGAATCAGTTATGTGCACAAAGGTCAAAAAGTACACATTTCAAAGTGTCGCCCAATACCTTACTAAAGATGTTCCAATAACCGTCAACTCAAAATCGCTAGTACTTGTTGACAAATGTCCCAATAGTGGTGCACAAATGGGCCAATTATGAACAAAAAATGATCGTCTATTGGTACAAAACAAATTTATTAATGGTGTTTTCACTATGACGACTATTGGGGGGTCAACATGACAATAAGGTGACGGTTATTGGAACTATGTTATCTATTGGTGCTCTTCCCCTACTACTGTTGTTAGCTCGCTTTTTGTGGCGTTCACCCGAGTCTATATTTGTTCTCCTCTACTTTTGTGCCCCCTCTATGTTGCACTCATCTGAACAGTTGGATTTTCCTCTTTTTCGATGAATTGTTTTCGTCCGCGCAATTACGTTAAATTATTTATGTATTACAATGTCCGTATTCAAATCACAACAAACTTGGGTCTTCGCATTAATGCAAAATATTGGTGCACAGATAGACAAAATTCAATGTTAATTAATTAACAACTCCAAATGGTCGACAAACTAAATGAGAAAAGTAGAAGTCAAAGATGTAGTTCAAAACAATGATTCATTGAACTTATAGAAGGTCCATTGTTTAATCATTAAATGACTAAAGTAATTAATATTTTTCTTTTAGTTAAAGGTGTCTCTATCTTCTCATCTCTCCCTCTCCCTCTCTATAGATATCTCATTATCTCTATCTCTCTCTCTTATTAAATCCATCTCTCCTACTCTCTCTATATATCTATATCTTTATCTTTTTATCTCTATCTCCCCCTCATTTATTGTCTCCCTCTTTCTATCCCTATTTCTCCCTCTTCCTCTCCCTCTCTCCTTTCATCTCTCTCTCTCTCTCTCTCTCTCTCTCTCTCTCTCTCTCTCTCTCTCTCTCTCTCTCTCTCCTAACTCTAACTCTCTTTCTAAAGGTCTATCTTTTTCCTATCCCTCTCCCCGTCTCCATCTCCCTCTTCCTCTCCCCCTTTCTATATTGAGCTATTTTTCCTTCTCTCCACCTCTTCTACTTTGTCTACCTCTACTTATATCTCTTCATCTCTACCTATCTTCTCTCTCTCTTTTCTCTCCCTCCCTCTCTCTCCACATCTCTCCATCCTTCGCTCCCTCCCTATCCACCATGTCTATCTCTATCCCATTCTCTTCCAACATCTCTATATATCTCTTTCTCTTCACATATATCTTCCTCCCTCTCTATTTGTCTCTCTACTTCTCTTTAGTTGTTAATATCTCTCTCTCCCCCTCACTATAGAGATTGAGGAATAAAGAGAGGGATAGATAGAGATGGGAAATACATATAGAGAGAGGGAGAGATAAGAAGTGATATATAGAGAGGAGGAGAGAGGGATATTTATAGGGGTAGATAGATAATGAGATAGAGATGCATATAGATGAAAGTGTCTGGATATGGAGATATATATGTTGGAAGCGGGGGAGGGAGAAATAGAGATGAATGAATAGAGAGAGAGAGATATATACATGTTTAGATATAAAGGGGGCAAGAGGAAGATAGAGGTGAAAGAGAGAGATGAAGATAGAGCGAGAGAGGAAGGAGACAAATAGGTAGAGAGGTAGAGATAGAGAGATTGATATGGGAAGAGAGAGTGAGTGAGAAAGGGAGGGATGATGAGAGAGAAGAGGCAAGAGACAGAGGAAGAGAAACAAAGGGAAAGAGATAGGTAGAGGAAGGAGAGGGAGAAGAGGTTGGAAAGAGGAAGAGTTAGGTCAATATATAGAGAGGGAAAGGAACATATATATATGGAAGGTGATATACAAAGATAGAAAGGAATATAGAAAAAGATAGAGAGATAGGGAGAGAGACGGAGAGATAGGGAGATAGAGGTAAAGAAAGATATGGATAGAAAGATATATATATATATAGAGAGAGAGAGAGAGGGGGGGGTAGGGTAAGAGTGAGATAGAAAGAAGGTGGCCAAGACAAGTAATTTAGAGAGAGGTAAAGAGTGAGAGAGAGAGAGGGGGGGGGCAAGAGTGAGATAGAAAGAAGGTGACCGAGACAAGTAATTTAGAGAGAGGTAAAGAGAGAGAGAGAGAGAGAGGGGGGGGGGGGGAAGGTATCTTGATAAAGAGAGATAGGGAAAAACAAGGAGTATATGTATAAAGGAGAGAGAGAGAGAGAGATAGAGAGGGAAATATAGGTATATGCAAATAATAGAGAGGGAGAGATAGAAGTAAAGAGAGGGAGGTGTAGAGATAGAAAGATATTTTAAAAGTATAATAGATAATAAATATTATTGTAGTATAATATTATATATAAATTAAGTTAAAAACTAAGTGTATTTAATAACTAAATTATATAAAAATAAATAATAATAATAATAATTGAATATATTATATTTCTTCCCTGCTACAACCATGCAACAACCGTTCACACACACAAAAAGGATAAAGATGTGTGATCCCTCCATGACAAGGTTTTTTGTTTCCAATTGTGAGAAGCAAATGTAATGTTACAAGGTGAGAGAAGCATCAAAGGATAAAGAATTGTATCCCTCTATGACAAGGTTTTATGTTTGTAGTTGTATGAAGCAAATGTAGTGTTACAAGGCAAAACAAGGTGTTAAACCCAATAATCATGTGGTTGTAATCACTTGAATTGAGAGATGCATTGGCATAAATGTGTATTTGGCATTTTTTTGTCTATGCAAAATTATAGTGGTTTCTTGGCCAAAGAAGACAAGGAAGCATTGGTTTAATATAATTGTAATATGATTCTTTAATTAATTATGCATGTCATCGGTATAAGACACAAAGTTTTAGTCGAGTACAAGGAAATGTGTTGAGTGATGCGAATTAAATGTGTCATTTTGTTTTAATTTCATTGCCATACTAGAGATAGATATAGTAGACAAGAAAGGGAGAAGAGAGTGATGCAAGCAGAGGTTAGTAGAAATAGGAAAGAAAGGTAGAGACTAAATAGAGGTGAAAATAAAAAGACAGTCTTTTATTATTTATATAAATTAATATAATTATTATTTAAATCTTAAATATAAAAAATAATATACTTTTTTAAATATAAATAACTAATTATACATTATATTTATTATTTATATATTATAATTAAAAGATATCTAAAAATCTAATTAAAAATTTTAATTTTTTAATTAAAAATAAAACATATTTAAAATATCAATGCATAGATGTAAAAAAATTATTATACATATTAAAATATAATTATGAAAATCTACAACTCTAAATTTGAAAAGTTCAAAATATAAAAAATTCAAAGTTTTCATATTTAAAATGAAATATATTGAAAAGTTAATACCCAATAAAGATTTGCCAACCAAGCAACTGACTGATGTTGGGCACAAAAATTAATTTCCCCTCCAAGCATTATATATCGATTTCATGGGTTATATAGTCCACGTGCCTTGTTTGTGCTTCCGCATGCATTTGGGTGAATAGTCCACGTGCCTTGTCTGTGCTTCCACATTCTGCATGCATTCAGAAGATCACATAACCTTTCTTTTCTTCAAAGTTTGATGGAAATCCATGCCTTGTTCAAAATTTCCCATTCCAACAAAGACAGGGTGGACGCTACCAAAGTTATAGAAATTGGATTTATGCATGCAAGAGCATCTGCTTGAATTTTTCGGTGCATTTCCATGAATATCACATTTCTCCAAGGCATTATATCAAACAGTTCAAGTGCTAGCAGAGTTGCTATCTCTCTGTTTCTTTTGTTGGAATCGGTTCTGCAGAAAAAAAATTTAAGCTCTAATTCATTGGTTAAGCACTATCTTGCTACAGGCAAAAAAACCTACTAAAAGCAACTGAAAGGGATTGTTTACTTAGAGTCGCATCAACATTATGTGATGTAGATACGACATTGGAGCTCCTCACCAGAGATGCACACATTGTTGATATTCGTAATATGAAATGGAGAGGCAAATTCGAAAGATTGTTGAACAAGGAACTGACTAGCTGCCTCTCTGAGATAATCTTGGTAAGCAATATTATCTAGTTTACGATTAGAATATGAACACTAATCAGAGGTGAAATTTACTAACATTTTTGTTTCTGTTATAACATTGGGCAGGACGGAGTGCATTTTCCAATGGTTTGGCTACGTTGTTTTTGAATCTTTTTGTGAAATCTCCCATTACTGTGGGAATTACGGGAGAATGAGAAATGAGAAAGTCTACCTCATGGTTTAGGTAAAGATTGTTGGGAATATGAAGCCCAACGGTCACATGATCTTTTGGCTCCCTCAACTCTTCGATTTATACTTTTGTATGAATATATAAATATGCGTGCAGTCCATGTATGGTTATTGTTTTGATAATGATTAATAAGTATTCCCTGCTTTGAGTGTGGATGTAGGCAAATTTGTCGAACCACGATAAATTGTGTTTTTCTTTTCTTCGTTTTTGAACTCTTTGTTTATTTTATGCACTTGAATTTACATCTAAAACTTACAATTGGTATCAAAGCTTAGGTGAAGTCAGGTTGAGCAGAGATGGAAAGGTAGATAGATAGAGGATTGAAAATTCTCAAGAAGATGCAGAAGTTCGAAGTTAGAGAAACTGGTTGCTTGTATTGTGGCAAGCGAGGCCACGTCAAAAGAAATTGTTGGTCTTTCAAGAAGGCTGAAAGGAAACTTAATGATGAAGACACCAATTCAATCATCGAGGAATTTCTTGCAAATTTAGACTTGGTGGAGAGTAAAATTGTGCAAGTGAAGGCTAAAACGAAGCACCATGTACATTGGTGGGATGGCTAGAAAGATGGTGAAAAAGAAGTTGTTGTTGTTGAAGAGAAGGAACTCTGGAGATTGTGGGAGGAAGAGTGTATGCCATCGGAGACCCAAGTTGAATCTGTTGTTGACTCCCAGGATGAGGAGGGTGCAGAATGGAGTGAGGTAGCAGGGCAAGGGAGCCCGAGAAAAATTGTGGCTTCGGAGGGCTTTGTAGATGGCATGGCTTGGAGAAGATGACAAGGCACTCCGATGACGATGTAAGACTTAGTGATGTGGATGCTCTGTGTTCGCTCACAATTTGCCAAGAAAATGGTCAAGAAGTTCAATCTATTGCCCAGTCTGGAGACGAGGAGGCCACACAAGACGATAGCTTTGAAAAAGAGCTTGTTGGTGTTTCTACTTGGGATGCCACGAATGTGAAGCGCCGCGAGGATTTTGAAGTTGAACAATTGGAAGAAAATTTGGTGGCACACTAGTCACTACTTTAGCAGAATGGATGCTGAGGGAAACTGTTATGCTAGCGGTATTATTACCCTGCGAAGAAAGCAGCTGCGACGGAGGCGGGTTGTGAGACCTGTTAGGGTCGTTAATGAGAAAGTGGTGGGAGTCGACCTGGGGACCTTGAATTCAGTTGTGGCAGCCACCGAAGGGGGGAATCCTATGAATGATGGCATAGTATTTTTCTGCAAACGAGGAAGATAATAATATGAACAATACTTGCGAGAGGAGCGCGGGTGGAGTTTGCACCAAGGGCATGAACATTATAAGCCAGAGTCAGTCTATTCCAAAAGTGGAAAGTAAGGCAGCCATGAGAATTTGGAATGATGTGTGGTGGTTCTTCATGCTTGGCCCACAACCTTACCGAGGAGGATTGTCTAGATGACCAATTTCAAGGGCGCCTTTCATACAGAGGCCTCGTTGCCCTTCCAATTATGTATTGGATTCCACGCAACTTAGAATTAAACAGTTTTTGAAAGGTACCATAGGAGATGATGAACTCTGTCGCCTTTATGTTGAGTCGGGGCATAGGTAATATGCATGTCCGACAAGGCGAATTCATTACCTCAATCATGCCATTGTCATGATCGGTCTTGTGAAGGCAGATCAAACATACATTAACCGCATGACACCTACATTTGTCGATCAAGTTTTAGAGGAAAGTCTTGATACGATTCGACCAACTATGGGGGGCCAAACGACACTAAATGGGGTCATCGCAAATCCAATAGTGGCCTCTAATATGCAATTCCCTACTAACAACACTCACAGGTTGGAACCTGTGGTGCGGACCGCTGAAGATAGACTAGATGAAATAGTTTATGATGCTATTGGTGGTGATTCGCTGCTGAATTTAGGAGGGTGTGGATCTGAGAAGGGATTTAAAAGCATGGTTAAGGGCTTTGCTCCCGTTGGTTCTGCTGGCGATACAGGTATTACCGTTTAGGGTAGTGTTGCACAAACAAGAGGTGATGGATCAGCAGAAGAATTTTTGTTTCAAATGTTTGGTGAAGCTGCAGGACAAAGACGTGATTTTGTTCCTGATTGTGGATTTGTAAGTGAGTTAGACCTTGAGAAAGTCATAGGAGATGTTGTCTTTGACTCCCATTTGATTTGGAGAAATCGTATCCACAACGTACGTGAACAAGATTGCGCAAAGCTAAAATCTTCCATGGGCCTGGTTATGTAAGGATCGAAATGGAGAGCAAGGGATACCACAGTGCATGGATGTGTCAGTTGGTCTTCATAAGGGAGATTGTTGGGAATATGAAGCCCAATGGTCACATGACCTTTTGACTCCCTCAACTCTTCGATTTATACCTTTGTATGAATATATAAATATGTGTGCAGTCCATGTATGGTTATTGTATTGATAACGATTAATAAGAGTATTCTCTGCTTTGAGTGTGGATGTAGGCAAATTTGTCAAACCACGATAAATTGTGTGTTTTTCTTTTCTTTGTCTTTGAACTCTCTGTTTATTTTCTGCACTTTAATTCTCATCTAAAACTTACAATGATCGGGCTACTAAATATTTTTGGACATTTACTTTCCATTACATTTTTTACTAATCCGAATCATTACCGCTTCCAGACATAATCCATTCTTATAATGACAATGGCTCGATTAGCACTCTCAAATTCATTTCAAAATATTCAAAATTTGCAATGTCTCGTTGTAAGACAAGCTTGGGTAATATACTATTGATTGAATCCATCAATTTGAGGGACTCAATTATTTGCCTCAATGGAACTGGATAAATTCCTAAGAAAAATGATGAACTCTGCCTATCTCTTAGAGAGATACATTTTATGCAAGTAGTGTGGTCTATAAGAAGATGTGTACAATTATGATATGGGATTCAGATAATATCCCAAAAGTCTTAAAAGTAGTATTGTAAGAACTGTATATACAATTTTTTTGTACTAACTATTTCCTTTGCATATTTTAATTATTTCTACTTATTTTGTACAAATGTGTCTACTTTCATTTTCTTTCACATATTGTACAGTTTGCATTTTGGTGTTATCATAGTTCCCATTTCCATTTTGATTCTTTGGGATGTTGGTCTTCTCTCTTACTTGGTCTTCTCTTTTAGTTGTTTTTTGTATTGTACATGGATGTTTTTTTACTGCATAAGGTTCTGTTGTGATCTACAATAAATTTAATTTGTTTATAGATTATAATGAATTTTCATTTGAAGTGATAGTTCATCATGAAATGATGATTCTATATTTTTTTTTAAACTATTTTGGTGTTGATTTTACAGAAAGATTTAAGATGGAATTGAATTTAAAAATGTAAAATGATGTCATAACATTTAAGAAACCGTAGAAGAAATACCTAATGAGTGTGTCAAAAACAGAGGTGAATAAGTAAGAGAAGGAGAAGAATTAATCGGGCTTGTGAAGGCATAAGGAGTCAGTTGCATGGTACAAGACAGGCCATAGTCGTGCGTTCAATAAATGCAAGCCGACAAAACAACTTTCAACCAATTAAAATGATAGAAATTGCATGGCTAAGATTAATGCAATCGTCTTGCATTACCTCTAAACAATTCTCAACCTTTGATCCGAAAAAGGAGGATTTCTCAGATCAATGGTTCACATTTGCTTATAAGTCTGCAAGACAATTGGAACATCCGCGGCCGTTGATCGCTTTAAAGTGGATTAAATACATATCATACAGAACTCAGAGATATTGCAAGTTGATCTTCATCTTTTATTAAACTCCGCCTGTTACACATTTCGAAAAAGACCTCGTGGATTGGATCGTTTTTAGCTATTTTTTAATCTGCAGAGCTTTCGTGATATTTCGCACGGTAATATCTCTGCTTGAAACTCTGCCCATTTTGCACGGTTGACGGTAATATCTCTGTCCATTTCGCACACTTGACAGTAATATCTCTGCCCATTTCGCACGGTAACATTATATACAACAGAGGGAATCAAAGTTTGAAATTTGAATTAGAACAGTTTAATATGAAATAATTCAACTGGTAGAAAGGTCTTTTCATTTTTCTTCATCTTAAAGAAATGCTTTAGCCTGCTCACCATTATTTTAGATTTTCAACTTTTAAAAAATTTAGTTTTCTCAATAATAGATATATTTTTAAATTTTATTTATTTAATAATTTGTTATTATTATTAATTTATTTTTAATTATTATTTTTATTATTAATATCTAAAATTTTAAATATTTGAATTTTGCATTTAGTTCCTTATTTATTTTTTATTATTTATTTTTTTATAAAATTATAAATAATAATTAAAATTTACAAAGATTAATCTACATTATAATTATGCTAAGTTACACGCCCTAATCAAGTAGAATTGTGAGGAGCCACAATAAACTATTGGTGGTGGAATATTCTATGGATAAAATACAAGTATTTTTCCATGGACTCTACATGTCTAGGTGAAAATGTCATATCACATGAGTAAAATATTTATTTATTTTTTTGATGGGCAAACATATTCTAACCTACGATAATGTTACCTTAATTTCTATGTTAATTAGTGTCATTTATATTATTATAGAAAAAAAAATAGAGATTAATTTATATATAATAATATTATTGATTTAAATATTAAATTTATTTTTATTTAATTATTTATTACTTTATTAAATTTATTATTTATTATTTTAAATTTTTATAAATATTTGAATTTTGATATGAACTTATTTTATATTTCTTAATATTATCTATTTATATTTTTTAGATATACTTTGAATATTAAAAAGTTTAATATATTTAAAAATTAGCAGTTCTTTAATAGAAAAATCATAAGGAATAATATTTAATCATTTAAAATTTACAATTACCATATTTACTATATATTTATTTTATTAATAAATTTATAATCATTTTTTAGAATTTTTAAAATAATATTATAGATCATGTTTTATGATTTGTCATTTAATGAGGTTGTACATATTAACTGTTGGAATTATGCCTCTAATTCACTTGACCTTTGTTCATACTGATCAGGTTAACTCTAGTCGATGAAACAATGTGAAGAAAATATGTGAACTCTATCGGTATATCCTTTGTCGATGAACTTGACATATTGGGGTAGCATCGGTTATCGGATGGACGAAAGGATAAAAGACTTGCAATTTAGATCCTAATCCAACGGTCATCGCTTCACCGCAATGGAAAGATGCACGTATGTTATTTCCTGTGACTTGGCGACCATGGTGGGGCCTAACATAAGTGACCGGTCCAGGTGAGATAAGCATCGTGCAAATCGGAGATGATCGAACGACAATCAAGGTTGATCCAACGGTGGTCATTATGTCGCGATGGGAAACTGCTCGTTAGTATATTCCTCGCAACATGGCGACCAAGTGGTGGGACCCGGCAGGAGAGCAGCTAAGGCGAATTAAAGGTCGAGCATATCAAAATGATTAGAGGGCGATCGCAGAAGATCCGACGATGGTCACTAGGTCGCGATGGGAAATTGCTCGTGAGACTTTCCATCGCGACCCAGCGACAAAGAAGAATTTCGGATGGATAGTGAGGTCCTGCTAAGATGTCAGAGTAGGGACCCAGAACCAATCAGGGGGTGCCATGTGGCGGAGAGTAGAGAGAAAGATCGAACGTTCAGGATAGTTGATTGTTTGTCTTCCGATACCCGATGGAGTCGACTTGTCTGAGCCGGGGTTTTTGAATACGAACTAGTTCGATTCCTGGATGCATGTGGGATAATTGTTTTCTCACGAATGTAGACCGATGCAGACAGTTAGATGTCTAGCCAATTGGTGCAAACTGACAGTTGAACGGTCGACATGAAAATGTATATGAAGCCAAGAGGAGACTCGAACATGGTTGTTGTTCTGATGATAAGCCGTATACTGTGGTGTGTAACCGAAGTGATCAGAGTGAACATCTGTGTTGTGATAATAGACTTTATTGTAAAGTTTCTTTGCTAAGAATAAAGTGGTCTTGTTGTCGGTGATGGGTTTTTTTCTCGAAAGAGTTTCCCACTTAAATTCATGGTGTTTATCTCTGTGTATGTTTGAATTCTGACATTGTCTTTGTTTCGTATATGCAAACCCTAAGTTCGGAGTGTGAAGGTATTTCTCGTTGAAACATTCTTATCATTTGGAATCTTCTTGATATGGCTTCTGCATCTAAAATCCCCTCTAGTTCTACTGAACCTGAGGATGCACCTGAGTTTTTTTAAAAGAAGATGAAATATAATGCCCTATCTCAAATTCCCGTCGAAGTCATTGTCGAAGGCGATGTTTCAAGATATATTGATTGCAAACTAGAAGACCTAGGGTCCCTAGTGATTCACTCCCAGCTGAGTTTGTTCTGTGGAGACGATAAGAAGATTAAACCTGAATACAACATAATAGAGAAGAAGAAATTACATAATGTTGTATACTTTCTCAAAGAATTTACAGAAGAACACATCAAGATTATCCTTAGAAGGGTTCATGGTGATAAGATGTACCTTAAGCGAACCCATGATATTACACCGGAGGCAATTCATTTTGTGACCGGTTTCTGCAATGTTGGGGAATTCCCTATTCTTCGAAAGATCACCAAAACCAAAATGACAGAGCTCACCGGTTCTGTGAGTGACCAACAGGCAATGACTGTCAACACCATTAAAGATGATTTGGTGAAATATGCATGCATGGTAATCGGGTATAGAATATTCTATGCTACTAGAATGAATTTTGTTCCTACAGCTGCGGTGCATGCCGCTTATAGGATGATCAAGGAGAATGCAGAATGTGACTTATGTATCTTCATGCAAAAACAACTCATAGATAACCTGAAGTCGATCAAGTTGGACAAAACCCTAAGGTTTAAGTTTGGTCAACTACTTGTTGGTTTATTTTTCTACTTTCAAGGATATTTTCCTAGAGTTAGTGATGTTCAATGGTCACCTGACCTACCGATTTCCAGACAAATAAAGGAGAGTCTGCAAGTAGTGGCAACTGCATATCCGGAGACTGTGAACAAATATTTTGATGAGTTCAAACTAAAGATGAACCAGAGAATGAGAATATCTGGTGATCTAGTTAAGAAATATGAAGATGACATATGTTTTACAATCAAAACAGATCACTGCATAATGGAAGCGGTCAAACCCAGAGAAGATGTAGTTGAGCCTATGGGGTATGAAGTGGTAAATGATATACTAACAGGGTATGCCTCTACCCTACTTGCTTCACCACTAGATCCCAAGAAGAAGAGGACCAGTACTTACTTAGAGAGGATCAAATCTATTGAGGTACTGAAGCAGAAAAGGAATAAAGCAGTACCATCGGCATCGGCACTGGTTACATCTACTGCCAGTCCTAAAGTGACCAAAAGGTCACCAGCAAAAAAGAAACCGGAGGCTATTCCGGTAAAGGTATTCGAAAGGAAGAGGAAAACCAGGAATAACTCACCGGATTCAGAAGGTACTGAACCGAAGGTAGAAATGAAGAAGACAAGGCAATCAAGCAAGAAGACGAAGTCAACCGATAATGTACCAGCAACCTCTGCACCAGTAAATTTAGATATTTCCTCTTACAAACCTATGACACATTGTCAAAGGACCATAAAGAATATTAGAAGAAAAGTTCTTGATGATTTAAAAGAATATTTTGATGATTTCAATGATAATGAAAAGGAGAATGTTGAACAAGAACTTATTAAATATTTATGTATTAATAATCGGTCACCTTCCGAAATTAAATCAATTACTTCTAAATCTTTGTATGATTCTTTGGACAACAAATGGCGCATTACCATTGAAAAAGAGCAAGACATCAGGGAGAAAGTTTTTGCTCAATATTTTCCAGATGCCTCTAACTCAGAATTATTTGAAATTATTGATAAGTACAAAGGCATTTTCTTCATGCGAAGAAGAAGACTTCAACTACTCAGAGGAAAAACTTCTGAAGTGGAAAAAGACACCCATTTGCAGGTTAAAGCTATTGTCAAAATGCAACAAGTATCTGAAGCTAATCGGCAGGCTGAGCAAGAGCCTGACCTATCCACAGCCAAACCGGATGAAGTCTTTGACAGTCTAGGTGAAAGAATAGCAGAACAAAATGATCCCATTGATGTTGATGCACTGGATATTGAGGATATCACTCCAAACAAGGAAAAAGTTGAAAAAGAGAGAATGGAGAAAGAAAAGGATGAGAAAGCAAAAAAAGAGAAACAGGAAGAAGAGAAAAAGAAGGAAAAAGAGAAGAAGAGGAAGTAAGAAGAGAAAACGAAGAGAGTGGAAGAGGAGAAAGTGAAGGCCACCAAGGTAGCCCAAGACAAAGAAGAAGCGGAGGAGAAAAGACAAGCAAAGATCAAGGCAAAGGAAGGAGGACATACTCCTAAGGCAACCGGAGATCAAGCCAAGCAAGTTGATTCCACCGGTCCCACCGATCTAACTCTTGCCTATCTAACTCAATCGGTTGTTGAAACTGAGCTATTGCGAAGCATTCAACTAGCGCAGGAGAGATTGGAAGAACTAAGGAAAAAGAAAGAACGGGATGTCATTCAGTTTGTTGTTGACACCCTTTCTAATCTAATCCCCGGTACTAACCTCCCTAGTACCGATTCCTCGCTGACCAAGCTCAAACTTCTTTGCACATTAGTGGATGATCAGGTACAATGTTTGGAAGATGTTGCCCAAGCCACTGCAAAGAAAAACCATGAAAAGGCACTCAAAGTTGCCTTAGTAAAGCAAATGGATGAAGACGGGACACGTTTGCTTAAGCGAAATGATGATATAAGTTTAGCTATGGGTGAAGGTAACCTACTCTTGAGTAAAATCTACCAACCTCACCTATTTTGTGAAGATGCTCTGAAACAGAAGACTCAACTCCAATCGGAGTTACAAAAATATATCAGCAACTTCAAACTGCCCTATGATCTATTCACAGTATATGGACAAACTGTTCATACTAACCAACATCAGATTACAAAGCTTGACTCAAAGATCTGCAATCGGACTCAAGATCTGTAAGAGCTCCAGTTGCTTCTATTGCCAAAATTGCAGGTTCTTCAAAAGTGCTTCCTGAACTTGGAGGCTATTACTGTGACACAAAAGATGAGCACCATCGATGCAATGGAAGAATTAGCCTTCCAGATGAAGACCAAGAGTGAAATTGCTGCCTCACTTCTTGAGTCATGGTCCTCAGACATGAAGAATTTTATGCAAAACTTTAAATCTCTTTTTGAGAAGTTTTACTCCTTATTGTCATGAACATATACTATGTTTTCATATTATGCAAAAAAGGGAATATTTTGCATTACTTTGTCATTATTGGCAAAGGGGGAGTAGTGTATTAAAATTTTGGCGAGTATTAACATACATACTTGTAATTTTTTGCAAAGGGAGTAGTGTATATGCTTAGGGGGGGTAATTTTGATTATGGCATTTGTTTTTGTTTTGTAAGCACTTAGATGTCAAAATTTTCCCAAGTGTTGCCATCAATGTCAAAGGGGGAGATTGTTGGTATTCTGACGATGTTTAGTTGTGATTGTCATTGATGGACACGCACTTATTTGATGTATGAGTTATTCTCAACCGGTAGTTGTCCCAACCGGTATTGTATGCCATTAAATGTATAGTCTTTGTTTGTTGAAGACTATCGGTGTTTTGCAGAAGATGCTTACCGGTCACAGCATGACCGAAGACCCCAAGCGGTATAAAGATCTCAAGCGGAACGAAGACCCCGAGCAGTAGTTAATCTTTTGATCGAAACACTACGCTCAAATTTTCCAATCTTCATTTGTCAACCGGTAATCAGTATATTGTATTAAACCGGTATAATTGTAATGTGTGATGAGTTATCATCCACCGACACTTTGACGGTATTTCTGTGTCGTGTTACCAAATGTGTCTAGATGCACTGTACCTAGGAAATTGTAGTCTAATCTTATTGGACCGACATGAAATCAGGTTCCTATATGAGGACATCATGTCTAGGGTTTTACACTAAGTTGTTGTGTGCGAACATTGGAAAGAAGATTAGGTCTGTGTGAGAAAAGGTCTCTCACAACAGAGATAGAGAGTGCAAAATATAGAAGACTGAAGTAATGCTGGAATGCATTAACGGGAGCTGTCAAGGATCTAATCAAGCATTTTGTGCTACCGTCTAGATCATTCACTTGTTGGTTACTAATATCTTCAACAAGTCTGAAACCCTTAACCGGGTAGGCCCAACCAAGCCTATTGTAAATCCTCTAACAAGGTGGTTCACTGTTGTGGATCTGAAATCCTCTAATAGGGTAGTCTTTAGCAGGACTTATCTCCTAACAGAGATCTGGATTCCTAACAGGATCTATTCTAGTGAAGAACGTTGTAAGGCCTTAACCGGTCTGGTTACTATTTGTAGATAGTTGACTTGTGAGTTCTACTCGTCGTGGTTTTTTCCATTTGGGTTTCCACGTCAAAACATCTTGTGTTGTGGTGATTGTGCTTCTGTGGGTGAATGCTTTATTTTCTATTTGGCTTGTTTATGTTTTAACCGGTTTATTTTTTAATCTGCTACACTGGTTTGCAGTTAAACTGCTTAAGAGATTGTTTAAGTTTTTGGTTATACTAATTCACCCCCCCCCCTCTTAGTATTCATCACTCTTTTGTCAGAAGAAATGAGAAAGAAGTCTTTTGAGACGACAAAATATGCACTCTCTGTTCGAGGCAGACCAAAGGACAAAGACAAGAAGAAAGGGAAGAAGTTCAAGTCTCAAGAGAGGTCCAAGTCTCCTGGAAAGTCTAATAATGAATCTTCTCACATTGATGCAGACGCCTTTGTAGCAGCTCTGGCAGTGCCTGCTTCTGACAATGTGTGGTTGATTGACTCAGGGGCATCTTTCCATATGACATCTCACAAGGAGTGGTTCTCAAAGTATGAACCGTATGCTGGTGGGAAGGTGTAATTAGCAAGTGACTCAACACTGGAGATTGTTGGGAGAGGAAGAATTAAAATCCAATTTCCTGATGGGAGAATAAAGGGAATCAATGGAATTCTGCACATACCAGGTTTGGCAAGAAACCTACTTTTTGTAAGCAAGTGAATGATGCTGGAGTCCAGGTAACATTTGTGTTTGGTGGTTGTAAGATGACAAGAGGGTCTATTAGTTTGGCTAAGGGTGAACGCGTTGGTACATTGTACAAGTTAAATGTTGAACCCGTGTGTTGTAATATAGTCACTAAGAAATTTGATAAAACTACTGAGTTGACATATGATGTAAATTCTATGGAAGCTAAACTTCCTGCAGAAAAGATAATGCTCTGGCATTATAGGCTTGGTCACATTGGTGAAAAAGGTTTGAAAACTTTAAGAATCTGGTAGAAGGACTTACTGATTGTAACCTTGAGTTTAATTTTTGTGAACATTGCATATACGGAAAACAAAACCGTGTTCAATTTTATTCAGGTCCTCATAAATCTTCTGACATTCTGGACTATGTGCATTCTGATGTGTTTGGTCTAGTGGATGTACCTTCTTTGTCTAAATCAAAGTACTATGTATCCTTTGTTGATGATTATTCGAGAAGGACATTTGTTTATTTTATGAACAGTAAGTTAGAAGTTTTCAGTCGGTTTAAGGAATTTAAAAACTTGGTTGAAAATCAGACTGGAAGGAGAATAAAATGTTTAAGAACTGATAATGGTGGTGAGTATTGCAATACAGATTTTGACAAGTACTCTGTAGACCATGGAATCAAAAGACATAGAACTACGCCTTATACTCCACAACAAAATGGAGTTGTTGAAAGGTTGAATCGGTCTCTGATGGAGAAAGCAAGAAGCATGTTGAGTAGTGTTGGACTAGAACAGAAGTTTTGGGCAGAAGCAGTTGCTACAGCATGTTACCTGTTGAACCGGTCACCTACAACAACATTAGTAGACAAGACACCTATGGAAGCATGATCTGGTAAGAAAACTTCTCTAAGACACATTTGTGTGTTTGGTTCAGAGGCATATGCACATGTGCCTGATGCTAAAAGATCTAAATTTGATAACAAAGCAGTCAAATGTATTTTCATTGGATATGGAGTTGGAGTTAAAGGCTACAAGCTTTGGAATCCTGAGACTGGAAAGGTTGTGTACAACAGAAGTGTGATCTTCCAAGAGGAAATCTATGTCTATAGATAAACCAACAGAGAAGGAAAAAGAGAAGGATGTGGTTGAATTTCCACTAGGAGAAGAAGTGACAACTCCAAATGTACCTGAAGATGAGAATGAAGAGATTTCAAGTAGCTTTGAAAGTTTAGAAGAAGAACAAAATGAAGCCTCACCACAAGTGTTAAGAAGATTCACATGAGAGAGGCAACAACCAGATAGGTTTACCCCAGATAGGTATAATTTTTCGATGTTGAATATAAATTGTGCCTATGCTTTACTTGTTGATGTTGATGAACTTGTTGATGTTGATGAGCCTAGGATTGTAAAAGAAGCCATGGATATGCCAGTTTCAGATTCTTGGTTGGAAGCCATGAATAATGAAATGAAATCTTTGGACAAGAATGGAACGTGGAATTTGGTATCCTTGCCTAAAGGCAGAAATTCAGTGGGTTGTAAATGGGTTTTCAAAAGGAAGTTTGGTCCAGATGGCAGCATTGACAAGTACAAGGCCAGATTGGTCATGAAGGGGTATTCTCAAAAGGAAGGTATTGACTATGGAGAAATCTTCTCTCCTGTAGCTAAGTTGACATCTATTAGATTTCTTTTGTCACTTGCAGCTGCATATGATTGGGAAGTTGAGAAATGGATTTGAAAACAACTTTTCTTCATGGGGACCTTGAAGAAGAAATCTATATGTCCCAGCTTGAGCACTTTGTGAAAAAGGGTAAAGAACATTTGGTATGTAAACTAAAGAAGTCTCTTTATGGTTTGAAACAGTCTCCTAGAATGTGGTATCAAAAATATGATACGTTTGTGTTGTCCTTGGGATTTGTGAGATCGAAAGCCGATCATTGTGTGTACTACAAGGTTGAAGATGATAAGATCCTTATTATTGCTTTGTATGTTGACGACATGTTGTTCCTTGGAAATAACAAAGGTATGATCTCATACTTGAAGTCCCAATTATCCTTGAAGTTCGAAATGAAAGATTTGGAGTCAGCAAACTACATTCTGGGAATGAAAATCAAGAGGGACAAGTCTAAGAGAAAATTTTGGCTTAGCCAGAGAAAATACATCACTAGTGTTCTTGATAAGTTTAATATGTCTAACTGTAAACAACAGGTTGTTCCTATTTTGCAGGGAACCAAATTGTCTATGCATGACAGTCCAATTTTGGAAGAGATAGATGACATCAAGAGTATACCTTATGCAAGTGCTATTGGCAACTTGATGTATGCAATGGTTTGTACAAGGCCAGACATTGCCCAACCAATGGGAGTATTAAGAAGATTTATGTCAAACCCAGGAAGACCACATTGGGATGTTGTAAAGAGAGTTTTCAGATATCTAAAGGGTAATTTAGACTTTGCATTATGTTATCATGGTAATCTGAATGATTCAAAGAGAACTCTCAGCATTTGTGGTTATGCAGATTCTGATTGGGTAGGGGGACATTGACAACAGAAGACCCACCAGTGGATACGTTTTTGTTCTGAATGGTGGAGCAATAAGTTGGATGAGCAAGCGACAGTCTGTAGTCGCTTTGTCCACTACAGAGGCAGAATACATGGCAGCCATACATGCTTGTAAAGAAGTTGTTTGGCTCAGGCGTTTGAGTACAGATATTGGTTTTGATGCAGGGCACGTTGAAGTGTGAAGTGACAGTCAAAGTGCTATATGTTTAGCGAACAATCCTACATACCATGCCAGGTCTAAACACATAGATGTGCAATTCCATTTTGTGTGTGACATGGTAGAAGATGGAAAGGTTAATCTGAACAAGGTAGACACTCAGGAAAATGTTGCGGACGTGTTAACAAAACCGGTGAGCACTCATAAGTTCAGGTGGTGTTCTAACTCGATGGGTCTCAGTACCCATCCCTCTCTATAATGTTTGGAAAGTGCCCAAGCAGTCCAGTGAATTCCTCGTCAAGTGGGAGTTTGTTGGAATTATGCCTCTAATTCACTTGACCTTTGTTCATACTGATCAGGTTAACTCTGGCCGATGAAACAGTGTGAAGAAAATCTGTGAACTCTATCGGTATATCCTTTGCCGATGAACTTGACATATCGGAGCTTGGAGTAGTAGGTTTGAAATCATCCCGATGACCCGACGAAGATGTCTTTAGTCATCGGGGTAGCATTGGTTATTGGATGGATGAAAGGATAAAAGACTTGCAGTTTAGATCCTGATCCAATGGCCATCGCTTTACCGCTATGGAAAGATGCACGTATGTTATTTCCTGCGACTTGGCGACCATGGTGGGGCCCAACATAAGTGAGCGGTCTAGATGAGATAAGGGTCGTGCAGATTGGAGATGATCAAACGGCGATCAAGGTTGATCCAATGGTGGTCGTTATGTCATGATGGGAAACTGCTCGTTAGTATATTCCTCGCGACATGGTGACCAAGTGGTGGGACCCGGCAGGAGAGCGGCTAAGGCGAATTAAAGGCCGAGCAGATCAAAATGATCGAACGACGATCACAGAAGATCTGACGATGGTCGCTAGGTCGCGATGGGAAATTGCTCGTGAGATTTTCCATCGTGACCCAGCGACAAAGAAGAATTTCGGGCGGATAGTGAGGTCGTGCTAAGATGTCGGAGCAGGGACTCGAAACCAATCAGGGGGTGCCACGTGGTGGAGCACAGAGAGAAAGATCAGACGTTCGGGATAGCTGATTGTTTGTCTTCGGATACCTGATGGAGTCGACTTGTCTAAGTCGGGGTTTTTGAATACGAACCGGTTCGATTCCTAGATGCATGTGGGATAATTGTTTTCTCACGAATGCAGACCAATGCAAACAACTATATGTCTAACCAATTAGTGCAAACTAACAATTGAACGGTCGACATGAAAATGTATATGAAGCCAAGAGGAGACTCGAACATGGTTGTTGTTCTGATGATAAGCCGTATACTGTGGTGTGTAACCAAAGTGATCAGAGTGAACATTTGTGCTATGATAACAGACTTTATTGTAAAGTTTCTTTGCTAAGAATAAAATGATCTTATTGTCGATGGTGGGTTTTTTTCCCGAAAGGGTTTCCCACGTAAATTCATGGTGTTTATCTCTGTGTATGTTTGAATTCTAACATTGTCTTTGTTTCATATATGCTAATCTTAGTATTTTGTAAAGTTATAAAACACACTAGTCTTGTTTCCCATGCAAATTGACATTAGGGAAGCGTTTTTCCGCACTGTGCTTTCCTTACATTAACTAGAAATAGTTTATTATTCTATTACAATTATTAACATTAATCCAAAGATTTATCAAAGCTCTACCCACCATACTAGGTTTCAACCTATGTCTAAATCTTTGTTGATGTGTTAGTTATAAATTGGTTCATGCATCTTGACATGCATATTCTCATATACTTGCAAGATTTGAATGTCATATCTCTATCTCCCTATCTCTCCTTATATCTCTCTATCTCTCACTATCTCCCTCTCTATCTCATATCTATCTCTCTATCTCAATCCTATTGGTAATGGAGCTTGGTAATGCTCTCAATTCAAATGTTTCATTTCAACCATATTTGGATCCATGTAACATATTCTCATATACTTGCAAGATTTGAATGTCATATCTCTATCTCCCTATCTCTCTCCTTATAGCTCTCTATCTCTCACCATCTCCCTCCCTATCTCATATTTTTATCTCTATCTCTATCTCCCATTATCTCCCTCTCTCCTTATTGCAAACATAACATGATCCTATTGACAATGGAGCTTGATAATGTTCTCAATTCAAATGTGTCATTTCAATCATGTTTGGATCCATGTAAGTGGATGCATAATTGATTTGAAGCTATCACTTATTTATTGAGACTTTGTTTAAATGGTCTACCAATTTGTCTCATGCATTACACAAATGTATGTAAAAAATAGACCAATTTATTTTGAATTGACATTCCATAGCTATTCGGCGTCCCCATTGCACACCAAAGTGCAATCGCCAGTTTTTATTAAAATATTTATTACACCGAAAGTGTTTCTTACATGAAATGGACTGCCTCTTTTTCAAGATCAATGATGTAAAATGCTTCTTAGATGTTGGAAGACGATTGAAATTACACAGACCGGTCATTATTCTTTATCGCTGTCTGCATCCAATTCACTGCTTTCTGTCGTCCACCGTCCACGGTTGTCAGAAGGCCTCCGTTAATTTGTCTGCCATCCGTGCCATTTTGGTTTGCCAAGGTAAATGTCTGAATCTTCTCTTTGAACTTTTTAACTTTATGTCCTCTTAAGTTTCAATATTCTATTCTAAATTGGAGCAGGCAGTAAATAAAAAATATCTTTTTAAAATATACACGAGATAGAATATGTGGCAAAAAATGAGGAGAAATTTAACGTATGGTAAAATGATTGGGTATAGATTTAAGTATGACTATTATTCCTTTTTAAACTTTCAGCTTTATGTCTTATTTGATTTTACTTAAAATCAAAATTTATTAAGATTAAGGGTCAAAGTAATAAGATTTTATTTATATTGTTTAAAATAATAATTAAAAAAAAGATTTAAGATTAAGTTGTTAATTAAATTCTATAATTACACTTGTACTTATATATATTTTAAATTGAATTTGATTAAG